>NC_088867.1:37716429-38016429 GCF_032884065.1 Artemia franciscana
AGTGTGTTGGACCGATGTTCAGGCAAGTATGTCGAGCGGCCTCAGTGTCAATGTCTGTTCCCGTAATCTTGAGATTTGTACAACACTTTCTCTGATAGTGGAAACATCCAATATATTTGACCTATTTTATATTTTTGCTTTAAGTTAAGTCTCACTTGCACTCCCTTAAATTATGGTTCTACCTGTGGTCGCTACCCACCATAACCCATAGAGGGTTTACAGCTCATCGTTTTTATCCAACAAGCATATTGTCTAAATAAGATGTATAATAAAGGAATCAAGAAGAATTTATGTGTGTAAAGGTCACTGAAATCAAAGTTTATAATATCAAAACATTTTAAGACTACAAATTAACTAAGGTTTGCTACCCTATTATATAAGAAGGCACCTATCATAAATAAAAAATTATCTGCTCAAAAATATGGTTTATTCTCCAATTCCTAGTAGTTTTCTTGTAATTTGTTCCTTTTATAATCTTTTTCCCGAAGATAGATACAGTCCTTGAAAGTCTTAATTAGGACGTTTTAGGGGTTTTTAGAGAGGGTCAGTAGTGGTAATCTTATGCTGCACTACTTGTCTAAAACAACGTAAACATATTACAAGTTAAAGGCTTTTCCCTCATAACCATCAGACAATCGGCCGGGGGAAAACCTCACTCTTGGAATCTCCATTGATTACAGTGTTCGATCATCACCTCAGGCCACTATACTCGGTGATTGGCTTGGGAAGGAGTATCCCAAAGGAATATTTTATCTATCCCAGTTGAAAAACAATAAGGCTACTAATGCTGATAATAATGTAATTTTTAGTAATACTCTAACCTAGTTAATAGGTTAGAGATAAGATACTGAATATGATCTCTAAGAATAAACAAGTTAAAGCCTGACCATTGTTAGAAAAATATAAATATATAGGTAGGAATAGTAAACTGGGAAAAATTACTATTATGTTCTACATACAAAAATTGACTGACACAGAAAACGCTTCTGTACGGTGTGTATTTGACATTCTGTTCTAACCGAAAGTCGCCACAGCACATAATAGCCACACGAGCATTCTCACTGAATTTAACTTACAAAATTCTCTGCCGTGCTAAAATTTCTGTCAATTTTAATTGACCATGAATACTACCATGAACTATTTTTCAGAATCCGAAATAGTTATCAAACGGTAACACAAGAAAGTATACAAAGGACTGACCACTAAATTTAAAATCTCAAAAGGACCACAACATCTTTGATTTTTAGCTAATGTCTAACTACGGCTTCAAATCAGCTTGACCCAGAACTCACTGCCTTCCAACGCGTACGTAGATCAATTGGTCATGAGAACCGTCATGAAGAATTAGCTGTATTAATCTTTTAACCCTCAAAGGTGGAACACATCCTTGGCTGAATCAACCCAAAACATAACCCATGGAACAGCTTAAAATTACTCATGACTAAGATACAAAGTGCTGTAGAAATGATTGGATTAGGGAGAACTGTTTTAAAAATCTGAGGGAAACATTGACATATTTTTCCAGGGTCCCAGCCCGCGGGTCACTCAACTAAAGAATGAATATCGATAAAAACTCAGGGTGGGAGTTAGATATAGGGCTATAGGAGAAAGGTTTAGGGGTAATATATACTAATTTGTAAAGGGAAAGGGTATATTTGAAAGACAAAAGTTTAGAAAGCCTATACCTTGGTAAGGCAGTCGTAACTGAACAAATAGTTATTAATTGAGGAAACTGACTATCATGTTTGACTTCTCAAAGGGATTATGACCCCACCCACTCGATTGGAGCAAAATGCCTGGGAAACATGATTGAACAGACGTGAATACCCTTTCCAGGCTCCCCCAATCCAACCACATCTTCAATACAACACGACTCTTCCAAAACTCATTATAGTCCTTCCAGTTATACTTTCCAACAATATTTATTTTCAGTCAACAAGAAGCAAGTCTCCTCCTCCCCCTGAAGCCCTTTTCCTCTCCCGTGGTTTGGAGCAAACAAACACTACGTACCTGAAAATGTGTTTTGTGCTAAAGCAAGCTGATTTATCAAATTATGTCTCTTCCTTAAATTTCTCACCTCTTTCGGCATTTTTTTCAATTTTCCAATGAAAACAAACATATAATCCTCAAATGGAAATTGTATTCTAGTTCCTGTTATTTCAACCTGAATTTTTAATCTTAAGTTTTAAATTTTGCAGCTTTTTAACTCTTTTAGTTTTCTTTACTTTGGCCGAGGAAATAAATCAGTTGTCATTAAATGATAGCTGAATCCCCATATTAGGTTTTTCCTGCTAAATTTTGACTTGCTGAGCTTTACAAGGAAAAGGACTCACTTTAAATTTATTTCCAACCTTATCTGACACACCAAGTTCCTCATCCTGGTGAATATTCATCGATTACTCATCCTCGTAATTCAAGGCTTGAAGTTTAACATTTTATTATAGATGACATGGAAAATCATGAATTTCAGACACATTTTCAGTCGGAACCAGAACATTGCTTGGCTTCATTTTTTCACCATAATGTACTATCCATTTTCGTCTCGCCAACTTTCCTATGGAATACTCAACCTTCCCAATGTTTTTAGAAGCAATGTGTAGGAATAAAAAGGTTCCTTATGTCTCCAAAGTATCCTCCAATAGAAACTTAAACTGCAAAAATAGATACAATGCTCACTTATTCTTTTCTTTTCTTTGGAAAAAACCATCTTTCTTTGCAATTTCTATTCTAACCTGGGTTGATGGGTTTGGGTGTTAAAAATTGTAATACTTTTATATGTTTTTGAATAAGGTTATCTTTGCTCTATTAGTAAGGATAGTCAGCACAAATACTTGATTACTGCAAGAGTCAATTGCAATCTCTGCTAACTGTATATAAATTGTGATTTATTTGATTTCACGAAAATGTGTTTGGGTTTGTGATTTCAGAAACACATCATTTTTTTCAATTATCTTAAGTCTTTTTCCTTTTCAAATATACTTTGAGCACTCTGTAGTATTTTCTAAAAAGCTTTTCCATTTTGGTTCTTCGTGGTGTTTTCTCTTTTCTCTTATAGTTCTTCAGCACCTTCCGAAATGGTAAATTGGCGTTTGTCTCAACACTTAAGATTTTTTAACTAGTATTGGTACTCTTTCCAAGACGAGAATATTTTTCATCTCCATATATCTTCATTTCCCGTACGCATTAATTCTATAGCTGACGATAGTTTTGGTGCGTGGGCAATTTTAACAACGAGTTTCATCATTTGTTCATCTATCCTTTCCCTTTTTCTTGTGTATGCCTGCTTGGCTATTTTGATTTTCACAACCCCTGACTCAATGATGAATTGATAATTAGTAGAACTATTTGGGTGATCTTGGCTCATATTTTTATTAATTGCTCTTTGTTCATTTTTCCAAACCTGTGTGCTGTCGATTTCCTTTTTGGCATTCCATCCCTTACCATCCAGACAAGTCATCTTGATTCTGCTTTGTGTCTGTTGGGTGCATTTCCATAGACCTCTAAGCATCTTTATCTCTCTCTCTCTCTCTCTCTCTCTAATGGGCTCTTCAAGGACACTGGCCACCACCTTTTCTAGGTATCCGGGCTCATCGTAAGACATTCTATTTCCTGATCCTAATTGTGTTGCGAGAGCAACACTTTGGTTTTGTCCCGTTTTTTTTTTTTTTTTTTTTCAATGCCGCCGATCTCGGCTTATTCCCTGAAACTGGTAAGGGTCTAACCTGTGCGGTTTTTACGGAAAGTGGTTGATGAATATGACATTACATTTTGGAAAGCTCCACAGAACTCTTGCCTGGGGTCAAATAGGATGGTTTTTTCTTGTCCACGAGCCATAAACTATGGTGTGCAAAGTGAAGTGGAGTTATATAGCTTATGTCAGAGAGGAGTATCTGAAGTTGTGCAGCCGAGCTTTCGTTTCATCAAACCTTGTTTCTGCTTTCGAGTGAAAAGCTCTATTCTAGCAGGCAAGCAGGCAGGCACCACTTTCAAATTGAAGATAGACTAAAATCTATAAATGTTAAATATATGCGGTAGTTACCCAGCCCTACAGCCAATATATCTTCTTTGAGTGATAAAAAGAAAAATTTAAAGAAGCAAAAAAGCGGCATTTTCCCACAGGTCCGAAAGTACTCTCGTGATTTCGGCTGGGTTTATCATTTGTTTTTATGGACTTGTGATTGAGGTAGAGAAATTTTATCATATGTATCTTTTAAACTTTAAACGTTCTGTCATTGTTAGAGATATTGGAGCTTATCCTTTGCTCCTTTCTAAATGGTGACGTTAAAATTTGGCCTACGGCATAAAAATCAATTTTTGAACTAAGACAGATAGAATTTTTTTCGACGGCAATCGATAGCTCTTGATGAGCTGATCAAAGTATATGTCATCCATTTTTTGGTACAAAAATTTATTCATGAGATATACTAGTTTGAAGGTTTCAAGGGGTTGACAACTTCAGTAGTAGGGTACAAACTGAAACCAAAAATAGGCCGATACCAATTGTAAGACTAGTAGAGGACTTGTAAGCAACAGTCGGCTGTTAGACCATAATAATCTTCGGCAATAAGGGGTTTGCAACTTTGGCTAGCTAGTGTACTTATTATTTGTCTATGGTGTATTTGATGGTAAGACCAATTTGGTTCCAGTGGTGAGACACGCAGGGGACTTGTAAGTAATAGTCGTCTGTTAGGCTACAATCATCCTCAGTGAAGAGGGGCTTGTAACTTTTGCGTTAGTGTAGCCTACCCATACTCACTGTAGCCTAGAATTAAGTGTTTACGCAACGGGTACAAACGATAACGTAAAACAATGAAAGCGCTGAGGGATTTGTAACTTTTGCTAGTTGGTGTACTCATACTCACTGTAACATAGAATTAAGTGTTTACGCAACGGGTACAAACAATAACGTGAAACAGTGAGGCAGTTTCGTAATAATTAATAGAGTTTCATCTATGACATTTTGATCCTGAAAAGTTACGGATAGCTTTATAATACTAATTAGATTGTATAAGATATTGTTCCAAGCCTTAATCCGTCACGATGTCTACGATTGAAAAGGATAAAGTCCGACTGGCTGCAAAGTCAATTTAGTCCCTTCTTTTGGTATTTTACCTCGTGATGAGCTGACCAAAGTATATGTTATCCATTTTTTTGGTACAAAAGTTCCTTCATGAGATGTACCAGTCTGAGAATTTCAAGGGGTTGACAACTTCATTAGTAAGGTACATACTGAAACCAAAAATAGGCCGATACCAATTGTGAGACATGTAGGGGACTTGTAAGTAAAGGTCGGCTGTTAGCTCATAATCATCTTCGGCAATAAGGGGCTTGCAAATTTTGCTATTTGGTGTACCTACTATTTGTTTCCAGTGTACTTGATGGTAAGACCGAGTTGGTTCCAGTGTTAAGACATGTAGGGGACTAGTAAGTAATAATAGTCTGTTAGGCTACAATCATCTTCAGTAAAGAGGGGTTTGTAACTTTTGCTAGTTGATGTAGCCTACCCATACTCACTGTAACCTAGAATTAAGTGTTTATACAACGGGTACAAACGATAACGTATAACAACGAGGCAGTTTCGTAATAATTAGTAGAGTGTCATCTAAGGTATTTTGATCCTGAAAAGCTACGGATAACTTTATAATACCAACTAGATCATATAAGATACTGTTTCAAGTTTCCATCCGTCACGATGTCTACGATTGATAAGGATAACGTTCAACTGGCTGCAAAGTCAATTTAGTCCCTTCTTTCGGTATTATCGATAGCTCGTGATGAGCTAATAAAAAATATGTCATAGTAGTTTCTTCATAATTAATAGTGTCATTTATGGTATTTTGATCCTGAAAACTAGGGATAGCTTTATAATACCAACTGGAATATATAAAGATATTGTTCTAAGCTTTCATCCGTCACGATATCTACGATTGAAAAGGATAAAGTTCAACTGGCTGTAAAGTCAATTTAGTCCCTTCTTTCGATATTCTTTTGTTATTGCTGTTTTTTCAACGCTGAGGAATAGCCTTCGATCATGTGATTACTGATCGCGTTCTTCTTTGAACATAACGTTTTAAAAGCTTCGATATACTGACATCTTCAGCGTTTAACCGACAGCAAAGAAACAAAACCAAAGTGTTGCTCTCGCAACACTTTATTCGGCGAAGCCGGACAAAGGTTGCCGCAACACTTCACGTTGCTCAGGCAACCTAGGTCTAATATATACACCCAGTCTCTATCCTGGTTTGAATGTTCTGTTCCTGACAATTATTTTTTGTGACTTTGGGGTTGATTTTTGTCCAGGCTTTCTGACTGCAATGAAAATCAAAGTATTTGTGAACTCGATTGGATTTTATCCCCTGTGTATGAATCCGTCATATTAGGAGCATACTGAAAATGTGCTTCGTCAACTGACGGCCATTTCGCTACGTTTATTCTACAATTATTTTTATTTGAGTTGAAAAGCTCTCAGAATTTTTATTTCTTTATTTTTCATGTCTCCGAGTAGCCATGTTCAATGGCTACTTCTTCACGGGAACGTTGGTGTACCCGTTTATTTGTTTCCGGTGAATTTGATGCCTATCGCGGGAGATGGAACGCCAATCCCGGCTTGAGAATACCGGCAAAATTGCTGTCCCTAAGGTGAATAGTGAAATTTTGGCAACCCTCTCATCACATAACAAAGTTCATGAGAGAGGTAATAGTTTGATTTCTGCAGGAGGCAACTTCCTTTGCATGATGATTTTCAAACAGTTCGTGGTAACAAACTCTAGTAAGGAGCGACCCGGCTCAATAGTAACCAAAACTCAAAAAATAGGAATTTCGATACCAATAGTTACATCAAAAGAATTTCAATTTAATGTTTATTTTAAATATATAAGTTTCATCAAGTTTAGTCCTACCCACTAGAAGTTAAGAGCCTGAGAAAACTTGCCCTATTTTAGAAAATAGGGGGAATCACCCCCTAAAAGTCATAGAATCTAAACGAAAATCACAACATCAGATTAAACGCATTAGAGAACCCTACTGTAAAAGTTCTAAGCTCCTATCTACAAAAATGTGGAATTTTGTGTTTTTTGGCAGAAGACGAATCATGGATGCGTGTTTATTTGTTTTTTTTTTCTTTTTCCCAGGGATGATCGTATTGACCCAATGGTCCTAGAATTCCTTGAGAATGCTCATTCGAACGGAAATGAAAAGTTCTAGTGCCCTTCTTAAGTGACTAAGAAGTTGGGGGCACTTAGGCCCCCTCCCATGCTCTTCTTTTTCCCAAAGTCGTTGGATGAAAATTCGGAGATAGCCATTTTATTCTGTATAATCGAAAAACCTTATAACTATGTCTTTCGGGACGACTTACTCCCCCCACAGTCCTAGTGGAAGGGGCTGCAAGTTACAAACTTTGACCAGTGTTTGCATATAGTAATGGTTATTGGGAAGTGTACAGACGTTTTCAGGGGGGATTATTTGGTTGGGAGGAGGCGTTGGGAAGAAGGGGTTATGCGGGCAAACTTTTCATGGAGGAATTTGTCATGGGGAAGAAGATTTCTATGAGGGGCGCAGCATTTTCTAGCACTATCTAAAAAAAAATGAAAAAAAAATATGAAAAGATTTTTTCGACTGGAAGTAAGGAGTAGTATTAAAAATTAAAGCGAACAGAAAATATTATGCATTCAAGGGATTTACCTCCTCCTAATACCACACTCTTTAGGCTAAAGTAATTTTAATAATTTCAACTATTTATTCTACGGCCTTTGTGATTCAGGGGACAAAATTTAAGCTTTTGTGTAAAGAGCGAGGCATTGACGAGAGGACGAACCTTCTCATATACGTAATAAAAATATACGAATATAGAAGTTTGTTACGTAAGCTAATTCGTAAGTTACGTATATCTTTTACTAATGAAAACGTTTGTAAAAAAACTAAAAGTTCTAGTTGCCTTTTTAAGTACCCTAGAAATTGGAGGACAACTGGGCCTTCTCCCCCTCCTTTTTTATCATAATCATTCGATCAAACTATGGGAAATCCATTTAGCCAAATATGTAATATGCAAATTTCGCTTTTATTATTTATCTGCGGAGAGCCGAAATCGAAACATGAATAACTAAAAAACGTTCGGAAAAAAAAAATAAAAACCAAGTTTTTTTAACTGAAAGTAAGGAGCTACATTAAAACTTAAAACGGACAGAAATTACCCCGTATATGAAAGGGGATGTTCCCTCTTCAACGCCCTGCTCTTTACGCTAAAGATTTTACTATTTTAAAAAGTAGAGTTTAGAGAAAGAGTCAAACTTTAGCGCAAAGAGCAGGGCGTTGAAGAGGGAACAGCCCCTTTCATATACGGGGTAATTTCTGTTCGTTTTAAGTTTCAATGTCGCTCCTTACTTTCCGTTAAAAAAACTTGTTTTTTTTTTATTTAAACTTCTTCTGAGTTTATATGTAGGAATGGTAAATACGATGACTGCATTATTATCGAATCAAAATATTCATTTGAAATTACTTTTGAATAAGGTTTTAAAATTTTGTCAGCTATAAGTGAAAACCAGGCATATCTGTTGGTTGTTAGTTTATTAGTTTTTCTCTAATTTTAGGGAAGTAGGGGCTAATAGCTTTGAGTCTTTTGTCACCATCGCAGCATTCTCTTAAATAACTTATCCGTCTTGATGCCGACTATAGAGAAAGGCATGATATTATTTTAATTTGTTTGTACTTTTATACTCTGATTATAAATAAAAAGTTTGTTAGAGGCTCTTTAATTCTCATTTTTCTTATACAGGATTTCTGAGTACTGAAGACAGTGAAGCCCCTGGAAATTACGGATTGCTTGATATGACACTAGCCTTAGAGTGGATCCAGGAAAACATTGAAAACTTTGGTGGTAATAAAAGGAAAGTTACAATATTCGGAGAAAGTGCTGGAGGAGGTGCTGTCCATTTATTGATGCTATCTGCTAGAGCAAAAGGTTTGTCCTTTGTAGTTATCTGAGAACACGACGAATCCTTTTGTAATTGGTGTTATATTTGAATTACTAAGTACGAATAAGGTTCTGGTTTTTAGTAGTTACTATGTGTAACAGAAGAATAAATAGAGTCATGTCCACAAATTCATAATTTTGGACATGTGGGAGCACTGTGGTTTAAACTTGTCTGTCCCTAGGCTCTTCTCTTTAAGTAGAGCCTAGTTAATTAGGTATACCTAGGCTGTGCTAGGCATAACTAAGGAATAGATAGGGCTTCGACCGTGCAAGACTCATGGACTATTCTACTAAGGGTTGTTGTCAGTTTTATCATGGGTAGTGTACATTTTTTTTACCCGTTTTGACCAAAGCAGTACTGTTTGCCTAGTCATCTTTGAAAACAATACTTTATTCGGGTCTTTAGTCAATAGTACTACTGTTTGGAACTTTCTGCTGCGAAAGACTTTTATTAAGTACTTATATTGTCAGATCAATTACAGATCTATCAGTAGTTAAAAATTTATTTTTAACTACGTTGGCAATTACAACGATATTCGGCTATTGCATTTATACGAAATTTTTCATTATCGTTTGATTAATATATTTAATATTATTTACTTTCTTTGATTATTTGTAACGATGTATGTCAGGTATATAATCAGAGACAATATTTATTATGCTAAAGAGCCAAAAGCCTTTGATGTATTTCTATTTTTTTTTTTCAGAACCAATTCATATAGAAGAGGTGGTCGTAGAAACTTCGGCGTTGGCTTAATATATTGATATTTGAAAGTTCTTTTGTATTCTAAGAAAATCAAAGTGATTGGGAGTAGCAGCCACCTCCCTTGCCTATTTTTGCAATCCGAATTACCCCTTAGAGCCTCGAAGGACTTCCGAAGAAAATTTTCAGATAGCCATTTTGTTCAGGATTATCAAAAGGTTCAATCAACATACCTCTTAGGATGAAACGACCCCCTTCAGGCACTGAAAAAAAATCTGTAAACTACGAACACTGATAAATGTTAAAACATATGCTATATAATGGAAATGCTTGGCTTGTGCAATGTCTCAGGATCAGCTAAGGGTATTAGGTTCAAACTTTTAGGAAATGTTGATTGAGATGTTAAGCCAATCAGCGCTATTTGGATCCAGATTACTAAAAGAAGGTACCTGCAATGTCTCAGGAACTGCTAATAGTGTCAAGTTAAAATTTTAGGGAACAATGAGGGGTATGTTGAATTAATTCAAAAAACACTATGCCCATCCAAATGGTCAAAAGGGCGTATAGCCAATATTCAAGGAGAGGCTAGGTGTATTACGCTAAAGCTTTGAAAAATGCTGAAAAATGATTTGCTGCTTACTTACTTCCCCCTTTCCTTATAACTATTAGGGAACCTTCCCTCTCCAACTTATATTGACAACTTTATACGTAAGTATATCAACTTAGAAGTAGTTTTCACCTGAAATGTTTTCAAAGAAAAGCTTAAAAATTTGCCATTTTTCACTCGTCTGAGAATTTAAGCGCTTCAATTCCTGGTCAATAATTAGAAATTTGGGCCACAATGAAATAATCAATGGAGAATTCGGGGTTTCGTTTGGATCTGAGTATATTGATTTGCAGTTATTTTCTTAAAGAGCAATAAAAATAAGCCAGGTAAATGCTTCGAAATACCTTGCTAGGACGTTTTCTAGCCGCCCTTCCCTTTTCGCTAAACTTATCCCCCTTTTTTTAGATTGTAAAAGGTAGCTAAACTTGAACTTTATGAGAAAATTTCTATAATGGAATACGCTAGAGGAAAAAACCAGAGAATCATAAACTGAGGAGTTACAACTTACCCCTATGAGGGGAGAAGAGGGCTCTCAAATAATTCAATATTATTGTCAGAAAGAAACTTATTTGCTATTTCTTATTACTATAGTGAAAGTATATTATTACCTTAATTACCTTAATTCGCGCTTCAGAGCGATAAGGTCCAATGAATCTGTTTTGCTCTGTGAGTGATGATGACTGACATCTGTTACTGATCTGGATCTTGCCAGCAGTATTTCCAGTTCCTGCATGACTACTCGCTATCCAGTGACTTCTTTAAAGTTATAGCTGAGGTTGCTGACACTGCAGAATCGGAGAGGGAATTCCAGTCGTTGACAATTCTTTAGGAAAAGAAGTTTTGACACATTCTAGTGTTCACATGGCGTTTGGGAAGTTTCTTTGAATGGCCTCTTGTATGGGATTGGTAGGGCATATTCAAGTTGAGGAGACTAGATGTGTCATTAGAGAGTTTATGGGTAAGCAGCATGTCACCTCGTCTGCGGTGGTACACCAGAGTGGGTAATTTGAGTTTTTTTGTCTTTCATCGTAGGGGAGGTCTTTCAGCCCATTTATAACCTTGGTGGCACGCCTCTGCACGCCCTCAAGAAGTCTCGTGTCGCCTTTATATTGGGGAGCGGCTATGCAGTTTCCAAAGTCAAGGTTCGGTCTTATCATGACCTTATAAAGTTTAAGAAAGACTTTGGGTGATCTGCTTGTAATTGATCTCTTGAGTAGGGCAAGTCCTGCATTAGATTTAGAAACCACATTCCTTATGTGGGAGTGGAACTTGAGCTGATTATCAACGAGTACACCTAAGTCCCTTTCTTCATTGTGGGTTTGAAGATCAATCCTTGTTCGCTTCTCAGGATCCCGCATTGAGTACACTGCGTTTTCATTCTTTGGTCCAAAGTGCAAGACGCAGCATTTGCTGATGTTGAATGACAGTAGCCACTCTTAAGCCCACTCGTTGATATGGTCAAGATTGGCTTGGAGGCTTGCACTGTGTGCTGGACCGAAAAGCTTAGAATCATCGGCAAATAGTGTGATATCATTGCTGACCCTGGTGACTAAATCATTGATGTAAATCAAGAAGAGGGTTGGGCCAAGGACTGTACCTTGTGGAACACCACTGATGATATTACAAGGTTTGGAGTATATCTTTTGAACACCTGATCCAAACAGTCTGACCCTTTGTGTGCGTTTAGTGAGAAAACACATGAGCCAATCGACCGTCATCTGGTTCAGGCCTGCAGAGAGAAGCTTTATGCAAAGCCTTCTGTGGGGGACCTTGTCAAACGCTTTGGCTAAATCAAGGAGAATCAGGTCAACAGGTATACCAGCGTCGAGGAGCTTGGTAATGATATTATAAGTTTCAAGTAGATTGGTTTCCACCGACTTATTGCGACGGAATCCATGTTGGTTATTAGAAAGTATCATGTGGGTTGTAAGATGGTCATGGATCACATCATTCACGATTCTCTCAAAAAGCTTAGCAACGACGGACGTTAGGCTGATTGGTCTGTAATTCTCCGCTCTCGATTTATCCCCTTTCTTTAAAATGGGGACCACATGTGTGAAAATGGGGCACATGTTATCAAATCATTTTATTTAATGCCTAGATAGGTTACATTTTTGGAGCATTTTCCACTGGAATCGAGGATTGTGTTTAACCATGACTTGCCAATTTGTGATTCACAAGTAATATCTAAGTGTTCAAATTTGCCGGCTGGTAACAAACATTTCACGCGTTTATCAGAAGAGCAGCTGTTCGGTAGAAAGTAAGCCTTTAAATCATTAAGGGCTTAACATGACGTACCTGTTTATACTTTGTTTAGTAACCTGCTTGAAAGTGGTTTAATAGCGTTTTAGTGAATTTTGCGAGAAACTAAGATTCTTCTATCACAGTGAAAATCATGTGATATCATATATACATTATATTAGGATTAATTTGGGTATACCTAGCTTTTTTTGGGGGGGGGGCGTTTATAAAAAGAGGCTTACCAGCATATAAGCAGAGGTCAAATCCTTTTTAATTTCTTTAGCAATATATTTCTATAAAAATTTGACGCGTTAAACATCCTATGTAGGACTGATGACATTCTTGTTCTAATAGCCATTTTTGTCACCTCCCGGGGACAATAAAATATACTCAGTTCCCTCTAGAAGAAAAGCAGATGAAGCTTGTGTTTTCCTGGAAATAGTGTGATACCAAGAAGCCTTTGTTCACAGAAAAATCAACAGTCACCCTAACGGTTCTCCTCATAAGAAATGAGGGAGAAAATCCTTTGTTTGCTGACAAAAAATGGCAGAAAAGAATGAAAACATTGGGGAGATATAGGGAACACGTTCTTACTTGAGAGGGCCCTTATGGGTTTTTGAAGAGAATTTAGATTTGGTGGGGTCTCATAGGTATTTGAAAGAACAACTGAAGAAATCTTGATTTTGCGGTGGTTTCGCAGGTTTTTATAAACAATCGAATAAACTATTATGTAACGAGCAAAGCGTATTACGCAACATGAATTCGCATCTCAAAGAAAAGGTTCCCCATTACGTAGCAAACACCTAAGCCTGGAGGATGTTTAATAAAACCTAAGTCTTGACGGGATTCGTCGGTCAACTTAAATCATTGAAGGAAGAAAGGATTAGTGGCTATGGGTCTCACAAAAACCATGTAGGCATCGCTCCTTTCATTAGTAATAATTCACGAATAATAAGCTAGCAACGTCAAACCCAATAAATATGCAGAGGGCTTACATGTATAAACAAAATAGCACACTGAATTCCAAAGCAAAATCTAAAGTCGCCACCATTTCTTTAAATTTTTCAAGCTGAATTTTCTATTCACACATTTAGCAATGTAGTAAATGTTAATGTTAAATGTAGTCCTTTTTTAAGTGGTAATCTCTGTATTCTTAGGTGTTACAAAAATTTCTGCAACTGTGGTAACCTTGGCGGCTGCAGCTATAAAAAGAAAACTGCCGTAATGAAAAACTATGGAAATTGGAAAAATTTCGTACTTCTGTAACAGTTAAGATAAAAAGTTTCTTATATCAAGAAACATTCTAATTGTGATTTATTTTTTAGGTTTGTTCCATCAAGCCATTGCTCAATCAGGTACGGCTTACTGTCCCTGGGCATTAGAAAAAGGATCTTTGGACACAGCAAAAAGAGTTGCAGCTGCCGTTGGGTGTCCTGCAGACAGTCCCAAAGAACTAATCAAATGCTTAAAAAAAAGTTCTAGTGCTGATCTTCTTCGAGCACAAGAAAGTAGCTCTATAGTGGTAAGAGATAATTACAACGATTTTTCTATTGAACGATCCGATACGATTACTCTAAATTTTATGTATACTTCAAAAAGTGTAGTGCGGGCATGTTAGTTGCAGTAATATTGTAACATTTATGCAATATTATTTGCAAAAATAATACTTTCAGCCCTCAATATTAGAAAAAATGAGCTGGATAGATGTGTCTAGCTTATTTTCCTATGCCTTAATAGTGTTTCAAGATAATTAGAACTTTCTTTTTTTGGAAGTGTTTCCTGCATTTTTTTTCGAAATCTGTTGTATTTCCTTTTGTCAAATGAGGCAATAGTTTGAAGAATCCTTTGTCTTTTATACCCTGTTTTTATATATATCTTCCTGAAGCTTCAGAAGAAATCTTTCTTACAGAAATAATACTTTTTTAATCACAGGCAGAGCAATGGCGCTGCTTAATTAAAAAGCAAAGTCAACCCCATGTGTTGTCTATTTATTAGTAAATTTTTGGCTTTCTGCTAAGCCACTTCGAACGGAACGAGTTATTGTAGAATCTACAGAGGAGACTCTTTCGATTGAAAATTAGAAGTTTTAGCACCCTTTTTTGCAGCTAAAATTAACTGAGAAGCAACCCCCCCCCATCTTGAAGTCCTCTTACCAAATACATCCGATCAAAATTTGGGAGATAGATATTTTGTGAAGCGTTGTATAAGACAAATAACTATACTTCCTCGCGATGGAATTATCTGCCCCCCAGAGCCCTTTGAAAAGGGCTGTAAGTTATGCAATTGCTTACATCTAGGACTTGTTGTAGGGAAAGACAGGCAAGTTTTGTCCTGGGTATCCAAAAAGATTATGGGTATTAAGTAGAAGCTTTAAGGGAATGTTTTGGGGAATTTTGGACTAAAACAAAACACACTATGCAGATCACAAGAGCGAATCAGCAGTATCTCTGGAACTGCTTAAGGTACTAAATGCTTTTTGAACCAACCAAAAGGCACCAAGTGCATACCACTATTAGCAAAATTGCTGCTGCAGTGACTGCAACTACAACTACTGCTACTACTACTACTATTACTACTACTGCTTCTGCTTTTAAACGGTTAAGTTGGAACATTCAGGGAATACTAAACTAAGTCAAAGCACACTAAATGGATGCATGTAATCATTAAGACTTGTCAGTTTTTTTTTGCGGTGTTAACAATTTTTCTTAGTCAGAGGCGGAGTAATGGTGCTAGGCCTTTTCCAAATGTCCATTACCCCTTTAGCTAAGAAAACTATCCGATTTTCCGATCATGATAAAAAAAAAAAAATTACCGCTTTGAAAGCCAATCAACTATATTGCAATATCGCTAGTTTTTCCGTTGAGTAAATATACCTCTTGTTTCTACAAGGTTGAACCCAAAGGTGATTGCAAGAGATTGGTGATTGGGGAAAGCTACAAACCTGAGAAAATTCATCTGATAGTCGAAAAAGGGGAAAACCACACCCCAAAAACATTCCGGAATCAATAAAAATTGCAACATTAATTCATAATTTCCAAGAATCCTTCTGCAGAGGTTTTAACACAGAAGTTTCTATTTTTTGCCAAAAAAAAGATCATTGATGCATGTTTATTTGTTTGTATTTCCCCTTGGGTAACTATATCAAAGCAATGATTCTAAAACGAAGGGAGAGGAATACAATGATTAAAACGCAAAATAAAATTTCTAGTCCCCTTTTCAACTGATCAAAAAGATTGGATGGCAAAAAACCCCCTTTCACACCCTTTTCTCTCAATGTCATCCTATCAAAATTTTAAGATAACCATTTTGTTCAACATAGTTAAAAGGTTCAATGACTAAGCCTTTGGGGATCAAATAACACCCCACAGCCCCTTGGGAAAAGGCTATTGGTTGTAAATTTCCCAATTGTTAGCGTATGGTGTTATTATTAGGAGCGCATACAGGCATGTTTTTTTTTTGGGGGGGGGGGCTCCAAAGGTGAGAATTTTCCGTCGGTAGGGAAGTTTCTAGGGACGAACTTTCCGGGGGATATTTTATAAGGGGGTTTTTTACCAGAATTCCTATATGAAATTCTTTTTATATGTCTTACTTTTTATTTGGTGACTCAATGCCTGGGGGGTTTGTCTACAAATGCCTGGGGGGTTTTGTCTGGGGAAGTTTTTTAGCCAGGTCGAATATTCTGAGGGATTTTTTCATGAGGGGGAAAGAGAATTATCCACGGGAGAAATCCTCCATGGGTAATCATTCTGCAAAAGAATTTTGGAAGTTTCAACGGGGATAAATTTTCCATTGGGGGTTTGGGTTGATTTCCAGGAAGGAATTTTCATGTAGGAGGATATTTCTGAAAAGATTAAAAAACGATCAAAAATTAAATAAAAAACAAGTCTCTTTTTACGAATGACAGCTAAGGAGAATTTTCTAGGTGGAACTGCCCACTAGAAATTTTTGGGGATAATTTTCAGAAATTATTAAATTGTTGTTTGGGTGGAATTTTAAAAGGGAGGAACTTTGCAGGGAAGAATTTTCGTGCGGAAAATTTTTCATGGGGGGGATTTCTCGGCATGATTTAAAAAATAATGAGAAGTCAAATGAAAAATAAGTTTTTTGGACTGGAAGCGAGGAGCAAAATTAAAACTTAGAACGAACACAAGTTTATCGCCTTTGAAAAAAATTCTCACCTTCGAAAATCCCCCCCCCCAAGAAACATGTATGCTTCCTAATAACAATACCATATGCCGACAATTGGCAAATTTTACAAACAATAGCCTTTTCTCCAGGGGCTGTGGGGTGTCATTTAATCCCCAAAGGCATAGTCATTGAACCTTTTAACTATATTGAACAAAATGTTTATCTTAAATTTTGATAGGATGACATTGAGAGAAAAGGGTGTGAAAGGGGGCTTTTTGCCATCCAATCTTTTTGATCAGTTGAAAAGGGGACTAGAAATTTTATTTTGCGTTCGACTGATTGTATTCCTCTCCCTACGTTCTATGATCATTGCTTCGATATAGTCACCCATGGGGAAATACAAACAAATGAACACGCATCTATGATCTTTTTTTGGCAAAAAAAAAGAAACTTCTGCGTTGAAACCTCTGCAGAAGGATTTTCGGAAATGATGAATTGATGTTGCGATTTTTATTGATCCAGGATTTCTTTCGGGGGGGGGGTGGTTTTCCCCTTTTTCGAATATTAGATGAATTTACATTTTAACTCATGAACAGGACTGGATTTACCAAAGCGCAAAATGCCGAGCCGGAGCATTAAATTATCATATTGATTTTTTTTCTGAACAAAAACTGGACCAATACTATTTACCTTCAAAGTGCTAGATGCACTCCCTTGCCATGCAGGCTGTATACAGAAAAGTAATTTAAAAAAAAACATAGAAATTATGTGGCCACGTATAAACTATCAGATTTTTTTCCCCCGGAATCGTAGTTGAGAGTTCGGCATCACTTCTCTCTTTCATTACTTCTGGCTCATCAGTTGCGTTCTGTTCAGCGCTTTCACTATCCCCAAATTTTTAGGGATTTCCTCAAAAATCTCGCAAAAACAGAGCGGCAAAAACACTTGGGCCTATGAGCGTTAAAACATTAAATCTGGACCGTTTTATGAAGTTCTCTCCAGACAATAACTCAGATATTTAAAAACTTATATAGATTTTTATCTAAGATATCTGATTGTTGAAATATATGTGCAATTCATACTATCTTCTGATATTTGGTCGCCATGCACACAAAAATGATGATTCACCGCCTATAATACTGCCATGTAACATATTACACAACATACATCTAAATAATCTTAGGTTGTTGTATTTAAATATATTATTTTTTCTAGGGTCTAAATGCTACACCCCTGAAACTGTGGCACAAAGCAGTTACCCACAGCCCACAACTTTAGAAACATATATACTGATTGCTCATTAATGTACAGTTTAAACTCAGCTTTTTCACTTACTTTATCTATATTCTTTGTTTTCAGGAGTTCTTAATGTTTCCTTTTCTTTTGGTTCCCCGAGTAGACAAAGAAAGAGAAAAACCCTTTTTGCATGATATACCAGATAAAATCATTCAAGCTGGGAAATTCAATGATGTCCCACTCATAACTGGTATAACTGAGCACGAAGCGCAGTTTTTTCATGAAAGTAAGCCTTAATCCTCAGCTTTCTCTCTCTTTCTATCCTTCTCTCTCTCACTCCGTCAGTTTTTCTCTTTTATTCTTTTTCTTACATGCTTTTCTCTCAAAGTCTCTTTCTGTCCCTTTCACTTCTCCTTGTTTATTTCTTTTATATCACTCTCCTTTTTCGTTCTGCCTTTTTTCTTTGCCTTTTCATATTAAAAGACCCAATTGCCAAGCCTATTTGCTGGATTTTTTCATACAAATACGATTAGTATTTTATGAAGCTTGAAGCGACTAGGCTGAAATCTTTAGACTTAATCAATTTAAAACACAAATTTTTTTAGATGAAAGAAAAGAATGGGATTACGAATTTGACATAATGAAAGAATAGACATTATGTTTCATATTTAGGAAGTTGCTGCCCGTTCAACTTCACACAAAGTTCAACTAGTCCTTTCTAACAATAAAGTCATAACGAGAACTACGGTCATCCCTATCTGTAGCCATAACGAGTACCCTGTTCAATAAAACCTACTGAGTCATTGGTGCTTTATCGAAAAAAAAATATTTTATTTTCGTTTATACTAATTACAACATCAAAAATAAATTTAAAAACTAAAATAAAATCAAATTTTTTTACCATTATATATCAAATATTCATTTTAATTTTATTAGTTTTTTCCAAGGCTGTTCAAGACGAATATAGTTTCACTTCAAAAAAGAGTTTGGAAACTGGTCCCTTCCCTAACTATAAAAGGATGGCCTGCTGGGTCATTGGCGCTTCACTGAAAACAAATTATAATACAAATATTTTCTTTTCCAGTTGTTACACCAATAAAAATGAAAATAAAAATCAAAATGAAATAAAATATTGAGTTCCTGATTTTTCAGCAATTAATATCGTTTTATATCTAATATTCAGTTCAATTTTATTTTTACATTCAAGCCTCTTTAAGACACCTCTAGTTTTCTGTAAAGCGCCAATGACGCAGTAGATTTTTGACTTTTACAGTGAGGGGAGGAGGCAATACCCGAACTCTTGTTTGTAGTGATTTTTGTTCGTTGTAAGCTTTATTAGCATATTCAATTTAAGTGTCACTCGTTATATGAATTATGTATTCATTTATATTAGTACCTATTGTATTAGTTTGCTATGATTTTTCATTTAATTTCGGTTTGGTTTATTTATTCTTCAATTGCAAAATATTTTTTCTTCCTTTGAAGCTTGATTTACATATTTAAAATTAAGCTTTACTTGCTTTAAGATTTATTTATTTATTTATGCTAGTACCTGTTGCATGTTTTTTTACTACGATTGTTTGTTTAATTTCTATTCGTTCTAGGTTTCGTTGAATCTTTAGTAGTAATTTTTTGTCGTTTTGAGTTTGAGCTATTGAACGTTTCTGTTTCTTCTTATCTTCTAATATGGCCTTTACTTTTCTTTGAAAAACTTCTTTTCAGGAGAGTTTTAAAATTAATTTCAAATTAAAACAACTGCTCTTTTATACTTGGATTCTGGATATAGTCTCTATTGCCCATACTTCTTTTTATCCTCCGTTGAGAGTTCGAACTAACAAATACTTGCCCTTTCAATCCTTAAGAACTCTGGTGTACTTTGTGGATTTATTTTATAGCCCTTTCTATGATACAATTTTTTTAGCAATGATTAATCACGGTGATAGTGGTTACCCTAAACTGGACGGACCGAATAGAGAAAAATATCTGACATTATTTCTTCAGCTGAATTCATCTATTCCAGAGAAGTTTCGGTCTAAAGCGATAGCCCAAATTATTTCCCAATATTTTGACGGAAAAGAGGAAGTGAAGTTTGCTGAAAATCTTGACGGTATATCACATGTAAGTTTCAAATTTAAAGAACTGTATTACTCATCCTGAAAAACCCTTATCAGTTACTTTTTATTAGAGGAAAGATTTCCTCATTTTGGCAAATGTTATTTGAACTTATGGACTAGTGAAGTTTTGCCAAGTAGCCCACTAATTGTACCAATAAACGCTTCAATTGTTTATTTGGTTGTGAACATAAAAAGTAGGTTTTTTAAATAAACTTTGTCTCAAAATCTTTTACTTGTTTTAAATTTAAGTGAAGCAATTATGCTGATAAAAAATATACAAATACATATTTTCTTTGTTTATAAGTACAATTTTGAGCTCTGGAGATCAGACACTAGTTTGAAACAGATATAGACGTCTGAAAAATCTATAAAAAAAAGTAACTCAAACAGACAATAGAATAAAAGGGTCAATTCCCTCCTTTTTTCACATTTGTAGTATTTGCGACTTGTAACCTATTATCTTTTGAAATGTCATGGCCAATCAAAATTGTTTAATTTAGATATTTAATCACGAATGTTTACAATTAAAATGAACCATGCCGAAAAAACAACAAAATATGAGAATTTGAAGTTAATTGGCTTATGTAGAAACTTTTTTACGGTTTATAATTAATTGTTATCTAATTTTGGTGTTTCTCCAAAATATTTGAAATTTTTGTAATTTTTCCATCGAAGCGCTCGGAATCAAAGTAAAGAGTATGTAATGATTGAAATTCGAGCCCAGGGCGCTGAGTATGCATTCCATAGTTATTATGACTGTATTGTGTAGGTTTTTCTAATTATGCTTCCGCATAACTATTTAAAGCAGCTTCGGGCAACAAAAAAACTAGCTTATGATGTGCTAAAATTGTCTACAGCTTTATCCTGGCATAGATGAATCTCAACCCTCTCCTAATAGTCTGGAGCAATAAACCTCTTTTAAACACAGTTATTAGCCACTCCTACCAATTAAACTTCCCATAATCAAAAACACCATCTTCTTAATCTTCAAATGGTTCAGTTGACTCATCAAATGAAACACACTTAAATTTATGCACCTACACATTGGATGTAAATTAAGATCTTACTTTCCAGTAACCTACCCAATGGGTTTTTTTTCTTGAACTAGCTAGTGGAGTGGCGCTTCGGCCAATCCAACACCTAGCTGGTGGGGGAGCTTCAAGCCCCCCCCCCCCCCGGGGCGCATAAGTCGTTACGCACCATATTAGTTACGCGCCATTGTAGTTGTGTCCCTGTGTCCCACCTGTGAATATAGATATATATATATATATATATATATATATATATATATATATATATATATATATATATATATATATATATATATATATATATATATATATATATATATATATATATATATATATATATATATATATATATATATATATATATATATATATATATATATATATATATGTTTTTAACTACGCAAAACTTGCGAATATACAACATTCTTAGCTGTCCCGTTGTCTGTGCATATAAATAGATTGTCAGGTTTACCGACTCTTGAACATGCAACATATTATTGTCCATGGGAAAAACAATCCGTATTAAGATCTATACCTCATTATTCTAATGATTGCCCTTGAGCCTTGTTGATGGTGATTGCTAATCGAACATTCCCTGTGTCCCGGTCGTCATTTATATATCCCCCCTGTGCCCCCCGAAGTCCCTGTTGTAGTTGTGTCAATGTGTCCCGGTCGTCATTTATATTCCCTGTGTCCCAGTC
Source organism: Artemia franciscana (assembly GCF_032884065.1). Classification (NCBI taxonomy): domain Eukaryota; kingdom Metazoa; phylum Arthropoda; class Branchiopoda; order Anostraca; family Artemiidae; genus Artemia; species Artemia franciscana. The sequence goes on from NC_088867.1 coordinate 37,738,159, forward strand.
GTTATTTGTGTCCCGGTGTCCCAGTCTGTAATTCCTCTTTGAGTGTCCCGGTCGTCATTTATATTCCACATGTCCCGGTGTCCCGGTCGTCATTTGTGTCCCGGTCTGTAATTTCGTCAGTCGACAAACATGACGTCAGTCGACACACAAACATGACGTCAGTCAACAGACAACCAACTTATTTATATATATATATATATATATATATATATATATATATATATATATATATATATATATATATATATATATATATATATATATATATATATATATACATAGATTGGCCAACAATCATCGATTAACTCAACATGTTACTTTGGGTCTATTTTTTTCTTTTTTTAACCTACCTTAAAAACACTAATAGTAGTATCTACGTTCAGATTTAAATAGAGCCTCAGAGGATGTACAAATGGAGGTACCAGTCCCTTTAGACATTATTAAGTTTTTAACTTAACATTCTTGCTCAGCAGGGTCGCTAGCATGAAGGGAACTGGTTGACAGTTCCGTCAGTCTTCTCAAAATAGACCTATCAAGAAATAAGGATGGGGCCTGATTTAGGTTGATATTGCGGCCGAACAGGCATTGGTTTATTACATCAGGCCATCTAGTGTATGGCCTTTCTCGAGGGTGTTTCCAGCCATTTTCCTAGGGATTGAAGTCTGAGATGACCCTTACGGGGGTATTTAGCGGGAGACAGGGTAATTGGCCGTACCACCTTAGAAAGCGGGCTACTTAGATAGAGATGTTCGCCAGCTTGAAGGTCTTCAGGATCACAGTATTGTGAGTTTTAGGCGCTCGGTGCAAAGTAAAAAGAAACACTTGAAACCAAAATAAAACCATATCAATTAATAGGCTAACAGAGATTGGTTTATAAACACATTCTGCGATACTCCCTTGCTCCTCTCTAAAAAACATCATATTTTTCTCCTTGACCCCCCTCTCCTCTAAAGGTTCTTAAAATTTCAGCTCGATCTCAATTGCAGCTCCTGAGTTGATACAGGCACAATATTTTGAACGCGTGGAAGCTTACAGTGTCTCAACTCGACCTTTTCCCTTAAATCAAAGTATAAGGCCCCGTTGGACCCTCGAGGCCCTCTGATAGGTTCAAATTGATACCCCTAAATCCTTTCGGCTTTTCTTTATTGAAACCCCCGCGAAATAAAAAAAAATCAACTTGCATTGTCAACTCATGTAGGTTCCCTTAGGATTTATTAAAGGGTAAATTTTAGAGTGGAATTCCATTTAATTTACACACAAGAGATGAAAGTTCAAACATTCCAAATTTATGTAGAGAATTTATCCATTATCCATCGGTACTATCATTTAAAACATTCCAAATTTAGCTAAAGGAAATTTTGAAGGAATTTCACCTAACCTAACCTAAATAAATGAAGAATCAGTGTAGGTGTGTTTACCCACAGCAATATATCGTTGCTTCGTGATTGTATATTGAACGAGCAGTTTGATAACATTTTCAGCAGGTAATTTTTCAATTGCCAATGCAACCGAATTCTTGACTGTTTGTTTTCGTACATGAAGTATTCTCAAGTTGAAGGAGACTGTCATATCAGGTTCACCGGCGGCTACTTTTCGCAAAATAAAATTTGAACTGAGCAAATTGTAGCTTTAAATCAATCTTAGCATTGGGGGCAACAATTAATATATATTAAACATCATATGATTTATTTTCCCAACCAAGCCTAAATCTTCAATTCAAAAGCAATATCCCCAAACAAAAGCCGTTACAACCGCAACGGTTTGTGCATGATTTATAACGCTTATTGCGCCCCTGTGCTTTTGTTTTTTATCAGGCAGGGCTCATCTGTTTCGTAAGAAAGATCGACATACTCTACGTACGGCTTATTTCAGATATTGCAAATTCCTCCTCCGGCTTCCTAGATGGCATCGAAACAAAAAAATAATTGCTCGATTTGGTTTAATAGATGTGTCTTCTCGGATTCGGTCTTCCAGTGATGATTTATGTAAAAAGACTCAACTTTATTCACGTTTATGACCCTCTGCAGCCTTTTTTCCATGTTGATACTGGTTAATTAGTCCATGTTGTCTTTTGTTGGTTTGAATTTTTTTTCACTGTTTATCGTTTTTGTTTTTGTTTATTTATGATACTCCGTACTTTATGTTTTTTATACTTTTACGGGTAATAAAGTTCATTCATTCATTCATTCATTCTTCAGGTGTCGGATCTCTAAGTAAATTGGTAGTGTCAGTGTCCGTTTTGTATTCATATACAATAGCCATATCTCCAAATTTTTTATGGGAAATTGGAGTCATCAACATGAATTGTATAACTTGCATAATTCAAAAGATTTTTGCTTGTGCTCACCAATGTTCCATTTATGTAGACATTAATTTGTCTAAACAAGTTGGACATTACATAAATGTCACAGGATAACCTCTCGGCTGAACTTTTTAAAACATTTTTCAATTTTTCGACAATGACATGCAAATCTATAAATGTGGAAGTCACATCTATGAAGTAATCTTCACTGGAGTAAATTTGAAAATATACATTTTCAGAGAGCAATTGTTGCGGATAAAATTGATCATATTAACCATGTTTTACACTCACGTCAACATTTTACGCATTTAAAAGATCATTTAAAAGATGGCATTTAAGAAAAAACATCAACATCTCATCGTAATAATGATTCCAGAATTTAATACGGCGAAAGACAAACAAAATGGAAAAAAACTCATAAAAGAGAAGTAGCAAGGATAAGTAAATAAATAAATATCGGGCAGAAGGGGTGTGGGAGGCCATCCGAGACACAGGGACACAAAAACAAAACACACAAATAAGAAGATCAAATAATTTAATTTTCCATCATCAATGGTGAATAATCAAAATTTTAGCATACAATCTTTAATATTTGCTTTTTTAAATTTAGCTGAGATTTTTGGGATGGATCAAACAGAATTTTATCATTCAGCTTATAATTGTTAGCAATGAAGGGTATTTGGTATACCTAATCAAAAACCTTGACCTGTCAGAACTTACAAAAGGAATTCGGTACATCCCAGACCTCCGACAATCCGAACGAGGAAGTAAAATTAACGGAGATTTGTCATAGAAATAGTTTTTAGAATTTTGGATTTAAAAATGCCATATTGAAGTATGTAATATTCGTATATCATTTAAATCTAAGAAATTTAAGAAGATGAATAATGTTTTAGTTTCCGAAACCTTTTCAAGTTTTGTAGGTCGATGTAAGAAATTTCCAAGTATTCTTATTGTCGTATTTTGTTGTTCCTGTAAGGGTTTTATAAGCTTCCAAAATGTATTAAGATATACAACTGAGCAGTGATTCAAATAAAAAGTTATTAGAGAGTGGTAAATTATTTTTAAAATGGTAAAAGCAAAACTATTCTTCACGCGATACATCGACCCAATATTTTGAGCAAGTTTTAATTTTAAATACTCAATATGATTATGAAACAACAAAAGGGGATCAAGAAAAATCCTAAATAACGATATGATTAGACCCTACAAACTTTTTGATCACCAACCTGAAGCTCCTTAATTAGTCTTCGTAAAATTCGGTACTAGATTATTGGAAACAAACCATCGATTAACTGAGGTAACACTTCTAGTCAGATTTTCGATCAATGTCGATGAATCCCTAGCATTAACTGATATAGCTGTATAATCTGCAAATGGAACTGCATGGCTAATATTCTCATGCAAACCTCGTGGAAGATCATTAATATCAATCAAAAATAAAATTGGACCTAATACTAAGCCTTGAGGGACACCAATATCAATAATACTTTTTAAATTAGTCATTTTTCCACCGACATCTACTGTGATTTTGCGCCCGCACAGGTAAGATTTAATAATTTGTAAAGAAGGAACTTATATCTCAGAGTGCTTATTTGAAATTTCGACCATATCTAGTGACATTGGGGGGAGTTGGAGGGGAAAACCGGAAATCTTGGGAAACGCTTAGAGTGGAGAGATCGGGAAGAAACTTGGTGGGTAGAATAAACAAACGTCGTAGATACCTGATTGATGTGACCAGACTGGATCCATTCTCTTTGGGGAAGTTAGGGGGTTCAGTGCTTTGGGGTGCATGGTGCTTCTGGACGGGCTAGGACGATGAAAATTGGTAGGCGTGTCAGGGACATGCACAAATTGACTTGATAAAGCTATTTTCTCGCTTTAACCCTCTGAAGGGCTGAAGGGAGAGTAAAAATTAAAAAAAATGAGGTATTTTTAATTTACTAGTGGGTGATCGGATCTTACTGAAATTTTGATATTTAGAAGGACTTCGTGTCTCAGAGCTCTTACTTTCCTCTGATTTTCCTTTTATATCAATCTTCTGATTCTTAGAATTTTGCTAGAGTTCATACCATATGAGCTCTTGGCTCTTCCGACCTCGTCACAGGTGTCATATGAGCTCTTAGCTCATGGCAAGCGTGTTAATTTTAAGAAAAACACTCTCTATTACATAATGATCAGACCCTATCATAAAAATCCAAAGAAATCCTGATTTGGTGGGCCCTGAATGTTTCTTCCTACACCCTTAAACACTTAAAGAAACTATTGCGTAACAATCAAGAAACTCCTGATTTGACGGCCCCGTAAAGGTTTTTTAAACTCTCTCTGTTATAGAGCTTCCAAAGCCCTATTACATAACAATCAAAAGAAAACAAAGCCCATTACCTAACAAGCACACCCCAAGGCTTAAATGTACTATACCGTCAAATGTGCTATACTATTGCACAGGTGCGCGTGATAACGCCTTGAGGGACTAGTAGCTGTATATATTCACCCCCTATGGCTCTCTTTAAATCCAAAAAGGGGCTACTAATAATAATAAGAACTTGCTTACAAACCTTGCAGTGTAGCTGAGTAACTTCCAGATAAATTTATAATGTCCTATTGATGTTGACCAATTTAAAAGTTTTGGCTCTAAATTCAACATAAATAAACATCTTGCACGCTGGTGATCCTAAAATGAAAGTATTTTTAGCTTTATTCAGAGTGGAGCTACATTGGAAATAACTGTGCGTGGCAAAACATTGCGAGATAACGCTCTTTGAAAGAACAAGTAAAACATTATGATTAAAATGAAATACTATGTGAAATAAATAAACGAATAAAAAATAAATACGAAATAGATAATTTTGATTTTTTAATTTGTTTCCTAACTGCAAAATAATCAAATACCATTTAACTTGCTCATCGCTTCTTCTAAACATAAAAGTTTATATCCTATCTTAGCATTTAAAGGTACTCTTTGATTTATAACAATCAACCTCAATGAAAGTCTTTAATTTTTTTTTTACGTTTTATCAATGTTTCAAACACTTGTGGTGAGTATTAAAGTGCGAATGATCTATATTAAACCATGTATTGCATTTAAGTGTAAACAATCATTCGGAATAGATGACTGTTAAACATCAATAGGTTATTATTTCTTTAATTGTAGGTTGTTTTTTTTTCTATTCGTTAGTTCTACTTCACAAGTAACCATAGGCCAATAAATAGTTTGGATCATTTAAGAGGTTCCATATAACATATGTAAGGGTAACGATCATTGTATTTGTAAAGAACACTAAAATATGCATCGAACGGTATGTTTATCATTCCACTTGTGACACAATCAAAAACTCGACAAATTTGCTGAACAAAGAAATACCATGCTAAATTGTCCAGAAGCATTAGATAATTAATGAGAGAATTGAAAACTAATGTTAATTGCTGTTTCAGATTTTATCTAGAGACTCTTGTGTTTAATCGCAAAAATTGTTCAACTATATTGAATTTTCTTTCGAACCTAGAAGCCAATAGTTTCTTTTACTAAATTTTAATGATAAGAATTGAGCTGAAATGATTTTAAAAATTCAACTGTAACAAAAGTTTCGCTGCCTTTTGATCTTTCTTCAGACTTTTTGGATTCCAATAGATTTTTTAGGAGCTAAATGAAATATTTTTTCCTATTAAGCATAAGAAAATCTTATACATTTAACATACTATGCTCGTGTTTAAGATTTCAATATATCGTAGTGGTGTATAAATTAGTGGTGTATTAGCTGTGAACAGTGGTGCATATAAAGTAAAGAAAGTACTCCTGTTCCTTGATGCAGCATATTTTGGGGTGCCGTTTAGATAAACATGTTTTCTCGTGTTTTTTTGTATTGTTGTTTTTAATTCTCGGGTATTCCAATGCAGGAAAGACTTAAGGATTTAGGGATATCAATTAGAACCTTTCAGAGGGGTTGGAAGGTCCAACGGGGCCTTGAACTTTGATTTAAGGGTTGGAGTCGAATTGGGACACTGAATGCATCCAGGTGTTTAAAACATTGTGCCTGTAATAACTCAGAAGCTGCAAGCGAAATCGAGCTGAAATTTCAAGAACCATTTTTTGGGGAGGAGGGGGGATGCAAGAGGAAAAATGTGTTTTTTTAGAGAGGAGAAAGGGGGTATCATAGAATGTGTTTCTATACTAATCTCTATTAGCTTATTAATTGATACGGTTTTATTTGGGTTTTAAGTGTCTCTTTTTACTTTGCACCAAGCGCCTAAAAAGCCGCTTTGCCTATAGGTACCCCCTCCCCTAAAAAATCAGTCTTACAGATGCTCCTGCAAAAGTGAATCATTAAAATGGGAAAAATCATTTCTATACAGACGGAAAATATTCTGATCTGCTTTTGTTGATAAGCTGTAGTTACCTCCCAGAGTTTATCCATTTTTCCAATTTTTTCGTCTTCTACTCATAATTCTGCTGTTGTTTGAATTACTTAATTGGAAAATTTCCCTTTCCCTTCCAGATATAATGCCCTAATGTAAATATTTGCATAAGTGCCTAATTATAACAACATATTATTTATTTTTATAGATGCTGGGTGATCGATTGTTTTATCATGGCTTCTTAAAAACGCTAAGAAAGCACAGTACATATGGACGACAGCCTATCTATTCTTACGTCTTTTCTCACCCGAGCAAATATACTTATTTTGGAGAACCAAAAAGTAACAAGAATTGTAAGTTTATCTTTAGTTTTCATTTGAGAATGATGTGAATACGTGTGATGTGAAAGTGGAATTGTATAGCTTAGCGACGATTGTTCGGTTGAAACGTTTTTTATTTTGGACAACTGAAGCATAAGACCCACCATATCTTTTTTCAAGGTGGGAAATCAGCAGCAATATAATTGAAATCAGCGTAATATAGAGTATTATGCGACATAGAATGATGTGAATGTGAACACGATTCTCTAATGGCAAAAATACGCTTTTTCACTGCTCCTTTCTCCGTTACCAAACTCAGTTAAACTTGTTTAAAGAATATGTCGTTTAAATAATCTATTAAAGTCAGATTAGAGTGTAAATATAGGCATATGAATTTCTTGTAAGGAGAACAAACGACAGAGAAGTAAGTAGTCGGTTTAGCGAGTACGTATGGTCACATATGAATCAAAATTTTAACTAAGCTTAAAATCTTAAGCAGTATGTCTCCAATTTTAAATCCAAAATTTTTAAGATCGAAACGGTAAGAGAAGACAAAGACTATTTTCAAAAAAGCGACGACATATTAGTGCTAAACATGCAAAAATATGATTTTTCTTGTTGTTCAGGATGTGGACTTTGAGTGTTCTATTTAGGGTACATGGTTAGCTCCTTTATTAGAGAAAACATAAAAAAACACGTTTTTTAAATGAAAGTAAGGAACGAAATTAAAACTTAAAACGAACAGAAATTACTCCGTATATGAAAGGGGCTTTTACTCCTCAACATCCCGCTCTTTACGCTAAAGTTTGAACCTTTCTCTTAGCTCTACTTTTTAAAACAGTAAAAAAATTTAGCGTAAAGAGCGGGGCGTTGAGGAGGAAAAGCCCCTTTCATATACGGAGTCATTTCTGTTCGTTTTAAGTGTTAATGTTGCTCCTTATTTTCATTTAAAAAAACTGGTTTTCTTTTGTTTCATTTCTGAACGTTTTTGAATTAACGCATGTTCTGATCCTGGCTCTCCGCACATAAATAATTAAAACAAAATTTGCATATTAATTTTTTTTTTGGTTAAATGGCTTTATCATAGTTTTAATCGGAAGATTTTGAGAAAAAAGGAACGAGGGAGGAGGCCTAGTTGCCCTCCAATTTTTTAATACTTAAAAAGGCAACTATAACTTTTAGTTTTTACGAACGTTTTCATAAGTAAAAAATATACGTAACTTACGAATTAACTTACGCAGCGAACTTCTGTATTCGTATGTTTTTAATTGTGTATATGAGGGGGCTCACCCCTCGTCGATACCTCGCTCTTTACACTAAGGCTTAAATTTTGTCCCAATTCCTTAAGAATGGCGCCTGAATCACAAAGGCCGTAGAATAAGTATTTGTAATTGCTAAAAATACTTTAGCGTAAAGAGCGAGGTATTACGAAGAGGTAAACCCCTCATATGCGTTATAATGTCTTTTCGTTTTCAGTTTTAATGCTGCTCCTCACTTTCAGTAGAAAAAACCTTTCATATTTATTTTTTCATTGTTTTTTTAAATAATGCTTGAAAATCCTGCGACCCCTCCATTGAAAGTCTCTTCACCCATGAGAAGTTCCTCCATGGAAAGATCCTTTTACGTAACCCCTCTCCTCAAGTCTCCCCCCCAAACCAAAATGTCCCCCTGAAAACGTCTGTACACTTCCCAGTAACCATTACTATATATAAACACAGGTAAAAGTTTGTAACTTGCTGCCCCTCCCACGGGGACTGTGGAGGAATAAGTCATCCCCAAAGACAAAGTTACTAGGCTTTTCGACTATGGTAAACAAAATGGCTCAGGATTTTTTAGAATTTTGATCCGGTAACTTTGGGGAAAAAATGAACGTGGGAGGGGGCCTAGGTGCCTTCCAATATTTTTGGTCACTTAAAAAGTGCACTAGAACTTTTAATTTCCGTTAGAATGAGCCCTTTTGCGGCTCATTCTAACAATCACCCTGAGTCGATAACGATCACCCTGGGAAAAAAAAACAAAAACAAATAAACACGCATCCGTGACTTGTCTTCTAGCAAAAAATGTGAAATTCCACATTTTTGTAGATAGGAGCCTGGAACTTGTACAGAGGGTTCTCTGATACGCTGAATCTGATAGTGTAATTTTCGTCAAGATCGTATGACTTTTGGGGGGTGTTTCCACCTATTTTCCAAAATGAGGCAAATTTTCTCAGGCTCGTAACTTTTGATGGGTAAGACTAATCTTGATGAAACTTATATATTTAAAATCAGCATTAAAATGCGATTCTTTTGATGGAACTATTGGTATCAAAATTCCATTTTTTAGAGTTTCGGTTACTATTGAGCCGGGTCGCTCCTTACTACAGTTCGTTACCACGAACTGTTTGACTAGATTATTTTTGAAAAGGAGGAAATACGTAGCAATTTTAGAAAAATGTTAATCAAACCGCTTTGCAGGAAAGATGATAAAAGTGACTGAGGTACTTATAGAGGCATAAGCTTAATTTCTGTTGGAAGCAGATTACTTAGTACGATGATACTTCCAAAGATACCGTAGATAAGGCTTTAGGAATAATTTAATTCTGAAAAATATTGTAATTCTTCTAACGATAGTTTCAATGAGAGGATGTAAATAGTAAATATATAAGGAAAGCCCCCAGTGTTTTTAAAGTTAAAAAACTTTAGAAGGTTAGGAAGATGAGTTTGCAAATCAAGACTAGAATATAGCGAGATACTGTGATGATAGCGGTCAAATGAAAAATGGTTATGAAAAACGGTTATGACGGTTATGAAACGGTTATGAAAAATGGGCACTTTAGAAGATGGAGGAGGAGGTTTTAGATATTTTCCAAGGGAGTTGTTTAAGGATAGTTTGGGGTACCCGATTGACTAGCCTGTTTGTCAAACCGGTTGAGATGGCTAGGATATTTTTTTGTGGATGAAGTCAAGATTGTTCTTCTTGGCCATCCATCTGGGGCGAAACAAAAGCAGGTCTTCCTCGAATGGGGTGGAAAAAAACCTAAAGGGAAGGATTTCAAAGAAATTACAAGTACTTGGAATGGGGTAGTCAGTGAAACTTTGAAAGATATGGGTGGCCGAGGAGTATGCGCAACTGTGTTGTCCTCAGGGGGCTTGGTGATGTTGTGATTTTTAGTAGTGACAATGTTAGTAATCACTTTTGACTCCTAAAAAGAGCAGTTAATTTTTCAACCGCATGAGCCAAAAGCTTGCAAAGACAACATTTTCCTTGGGAAACGGCAAAAAAAAACAATACAGGTGTCTACCTTTTTACTTAGGTAGCTCAGCCTTTGAAATTTGAAATCAACCCTGCTCGTGTTTTGGTTCTTACTGGAGAGAGTTATTAGTTTTAAATCTTCTTAATTATTCCCCCTCTCTTTCTTTCATCAGACTCGAAAAAAAATCGATTTTTATCTTCGAAAAAATCAGTGTAAAAGGCTTAGCTTTTACATAATTTGTATTTTTGCTTCCAAAGAACCCTGCCTGGAAAATTAATTTTGTGTTTCAATTGTCTATTTGGTTATTTAAAAAGCTGTTTGTTGTGTAAAAAGCTATTTGGCTATTTAAGAAGCCAAGTGATTCCTTTTAGATACCTACCATGCTGATGATGTCCTAGTTCAATTTAAGCACTACCGAATTCCTGAAGTGAGTGGGGCAGATTTGGATGTATCTCGAACTATCAACAAACTGTGGACGACGTTTGCTGAAACTGGGTAATATCTTTAGTTCGATTGTTCGATCCCTAAGAGCCTTAGTATCCAAAAGAAGCCCAATGCTGACTGAGCAACATTTGCTAGTCATACAAACCCTCTATCAATGAGAATGAGTTTTTATAAGAGAGTTTAGAGCTGTCCAACATTTAATTAAGTTATCAATAACAAGATTGATCTCAATTTCTCTGGAATCAGTGAAGCCCAAGGATGTTTTGGAAACTTTTTACCTGAGAACTCACTCTGAGGCACGATATTAATTTCCCTTTCCCCCATAAAAATTCCTTTGAATATGATCTTAAGACAAGAACTATTTGTATCAACACATTTATTTTTAATTTAGTTTCTCAAAATCTTGTTTCAAAAAAGTACATTGCTATAACTAACAACTTTATGGGCTCTAACAATATTCTTCACTGGAAACTATATTTCCCCAGACAACCAGCCAATAAGCTTTTTCTAAAGCAAATAATTATTTAAGGTAAAACCTTTTCCTATTATAAAGTAATTTGATATTTGATATCTCCGCTGGAACAATCTGCATTCCTAGTCACCGATGGACTCTGGAAGCATTAGGTAAGTCGTGACTCGGTGTAAAAGTTCTTATTTGTTGCAGAAATTATCTAACTCCTAGCGTGATGCAAAACGTTCCATTTAGTCCTCCTCTATTTATGTTTTTTCTTAGCAGAAATGTAGGAAGGTGACAAGTTATCTAAATGAAAACATTGAATGGTATTTACTCTCTATGATTGTGAACAAAAAAGTGCAAAATGACTAGAAGCTGTGAAACGATTTATCACAAAATCAGATAAGCTCTGACCCGTTGAAGTAAGAATCAGTTTAAAAGCGGGGAAGATCAAGCTATGACTGACTCAGTGGGCATTAAGAAGATTGGCATGGTACTCATTTTCTTAACCAAATCACACGCAGACTTTCAACCAACACGATTGGAGAATCAAGTTAAACTAGTGCCCCCTCCAAGAGAATAAAAATAAAGAGAGTTTTCAAAGTTGGAAGAATTTAATTATTAGTAGAATAAGAAATAAAATATATTCTAACTTAAAAAATAGTAACACTAAATCATTATTTTATAATGCGAAGATTAAACAAGCAATTGCTAATCTAAAGAATGAATTTGTAATTGTGCCAGTGGATAAAGCTAATAATAATTTTGCCATAATTTGTCAGAAGCTGTATTGTGATATCTTAAAAAGGGAGTTATGCACAACTAATGTTTACGAAAAGGTAAATATACAGGATGAGAATTTAATTGAAAAGACTGAAGAAATACTTTTTAAAAATTTTAATACTAAAATAAATGACAATGATAAAAAGTTCCCTTTCCTATATTGGACTGTAAAATTTCATAAGAATCCCCCTAAACCACGGTTTATTGCTGGAGCAGCTAAATGTCCAACCCGCATTGCTGCTACTGACCTCTCTTTAATTTTAAAGGAAATTGTAAATAAACTTAAAACCTATTGTTCTGGTATTAAAAAATTTTCGAATTGTAATCCATATTGGAGTGTTAATAATTCACTGCAGGTGATAGATTCTTTAACAATGGTTTCAGCTAAAAGAATTGAGTCTTTCGATTTTGCGACAATGTATACTAATTTATCACTTAATGCAGTGTTAGATAATTTAAAAACTGTTATCAAGAAATCTTTCCTCTTATCTAGTAAAATGTTCTTAAAAATAGACACTTATAATAAAAAAGCTATATGGACAAATTGCTTTAATACTACAGTTAACTTGAGATGTTACAGCTTGGATATGATTTTTGAGTTATTAGAATTTGTTTTATATAATACTTATATAAGATTTGGTGGTGATTTGTACAAGCAAATTGTGGGAATTCCCATGGGGGGGAATGCCCGCCCATTTATAACTGACTTGTTTTTAAGTCAACTAGAATATAAATACATGATGGATAAGAATAATCCAATTAATTTAAAACATGTTTTGTCAAATAATAAAAGATATTTAGATGATATTTTGGTCTTAAATTGTAAGGATTTCATTGATATTTCTAAAAATATGTATCCATCAGAGCTTATTCTTGAACCTAGTCATGGTGCTGGTCATGAAGGTCATTTCTTAGATTTAAATATCAATATTTGTGATAATAATAAATTAAGTTTTAAAATGTATAATAAAATGGATGATTTTGATTCTGAAGTGATTAGTTTCCCATTCCCTGAAAGTAATATACACTCAAATATCACATATTCAGCGTTTTTCTCACAGTTACTTCGTTATGCAAGGATTTGTAGTAACTATATTGATTTTAAAAGTAGATGTAAAATCTTAAGCCAAATTGATATCAAGAGGTTTTTCTGCAAATAAATTAACTTGGTAATTTAAAAAATTTAGTTTTCATTATAACGAACTTTTAAATAAATATCAAAAGAATTATCTAGAAATACTTAAAGACATTTTCAACTAATTTCGGAGTTTCGAGAATTGTTGTTGCAGTGCCATTTTTTTGAATTGTGTTTCTAATTGAGCGGATTTTTTTTTAAAATTAGCCACATGGTAAAGATGAATTTTATAATTGTTTAGTTCATTCAGGTTTTTTGCAATGTGTTAATATTTGTGATTTGGTAAAATTTATTATATTTCGTTTACCTATTGTTGCTAAAAAGAGGGATATATTAACAGGATAAGCTTGTTTTGGTGTTACTTGGTTGTTTTACATTTGCTGTTTTTTTTTCTTTCATAGGCATGTATTTTGGGGGTGATACCTGACACGGGGATGCCATGGATATTCTGTGGAAGCCACAACACTTGGCTGAGGTAGAGAATTTAAAGTGGCAAAACCCTATATAGGCCAGTGTATTCTCCTGATGAGCCCTTGTGTTGGGTTGTTGCCTCTGAATTATTTGTCTTTATTATTTTTTCTATTGTTTGGTAAATGACGACTTATAGTTATTGACGACATGACTACCTGTCCATGGATTATTCTTTATGGTTGATTGTGTATGGCTATGCTGTTTGACCTATGTGATTGTATGGATGAGTAGGGTTAAGGCCTCATTCAAGTGCTGGTCTATATTAATCACTAATTTAGGAAAACAGTCTTCCTTTTCTCCTTCTGTCTCTTTTTTTTTTTTTTTTTTTTTGTGTGTGTGTTTTTGCTGTTGCATTAGTGATTTCTCTTTTCATGATTTATATACGACTTGTCGAATAGCACTTATTTCTTCTTGTTATAGGTTTATATCCTTCCTTATATTTCTAAATATTTATATTTCTAAATATAAAATGTTTTTCCAAACTAGTAGCAAAAAAGGTGTTTTAAACTAGAAGCAGAAAACATAATTTGAGAGATAATAAATAAATTTCTCCTTTATATTTTGTGTTTGTGCACAGACCATTTTTGAATCGGTCTTCTTGATTTTTCAGAGTCCCAAATATTGAAGGTTTAGAATGGAGACCAATAGACCCATGGAATTTTAGTTTTCTTCGACTGACAGAAAATCCACATATGGAGCCAGAAGATAACTATCCTTTCAAAAACTTATCAGTTTGGGATACGATTTTGGAGTTTGACAATATACAAGCTGAAGACATAGTTAGAGAAGAGCTCTGAGTTTATTAAAATAATTGGACCTAAATTTGAAGTGCCTTAGTTGGAGTTTAATTTTTTAGTTGATTGAGATGAACGTTCCCAGTTTTTAATAAAACTAATCATATACAAAAGGAGTATACACAGTGCTCTATTACTAATTTCTAAAGAAGTTATTACTTTAAAATATAATTGGCTGAGAGAAACAACTCAAGCGGCGGTTTGTTGTTTTTTTCTTTGTTTGAAGCAAAAAAATGTTATTCATACTCCTGTTTGAGGTTGTTTTTGTTTGTTTTAAGTTTGACTGTATTATCTATCGCAATTTCTGGGCTTTTTGGCTTCATTTATTTATTGATGATTATTTTTGTTCATTTTATGCTTGGATTACAATTTAATTCTTATTCCGCTCAACTTAGGCTTAATCTCGCTCTTTAATTTTCTTTAGAAGACTTTTTTGCGGAATTTTTTTCAAATTAGTAAAAGTAAGTAATTAAAATAAAACTCTAAACGAACAGATTTTTTTCTGTATATGAAGGTGGCTGTATGCCCTTCCCCTGTTTTACCATTAAAATCTTAAAGGGTTATATTGAGAGCATTTATTTGTGCGACAAATATGAAACTGATTGTTCTTAAGAAATTTGAACAACAAAATTTAACTGTCTAAAGCAAATTAATTAGTCCATTCGTTTCTGTGAAAAAGATTTTCCATTCCATTCCGATTCCACTAGCTCTAGTCTTTCTTCGATCATTGGCTGCAAAAAGTCGAGCTTCAGCTTAAAGAGTGGAAGGCATAGGACGGCAAAGAAACCCTAACGTAACTCTAACGTAAGGAGAGCTGTCACACCCTCTTACTCGGCTATTTAAATCAAGATTTAGCTTTTGTAAAAAACAATACTACTACTACTAACAATTCACCGCAGCACCAAGCCGCCTGAGGCCAACAAAGCTACGCACACTCCTCATCCATCCAAATCTATTCAAAACCTCCCTCCTTGCATCCTCTCAGGGAGTTCCTATTTTCCTTAAACCTATCTTTACAACATCGTCCCATCCTAATCGCAAACGTTTAGCCCTTGTCCTAGACGGTGTGCCGAAAAGTACAATCTTTGGCAATCGTTCATCCTTCATCCGCAGAACGTACTCTAGCTATCTCAATCTTTCTCTCATTAGAGCGCTAGAAAGTGGGATTTAACCACACTTTTCATATAGCCTACTTTTTCAAATATGGTCAGTCAGCCGGGTACCCAAAACAAGCCGTAGACAATTTTTCTGGAAAACAGTTAGCAAATCTTCCTCCGTTTTACGGAGCGCCCATGTTTTAGAACCATATGTGACCACTGCCATTGCTATAGCTTCAAATATTCTAATCTTGGTTTGCAGACTTATCTTCCTATTCTTACGAGCTTTTTTTAACTGTGAAAAGGCACCCTGAACCTTGGCTGCTCTACGTTTAACATCTTCGCTGATTCCACCATCTTTACTAATACTTTTACCTAGGTAAGTTAAGCTGGTCACTTGATTGATCATTTTGCTACCCGATGTCACCTTTTCATCTTCACTTACTCCTACCCTTAATGACTTAGTTTACTTAACATTAATTTTTAAACCTATTCTAGCATCCTGAAGTAGCATAACTTCTAAAAGTTCATTCATTTTCCTCTCACTTTAATCTAGGATACTTAAATCGTCAGCATAATCTAAGTCCAAGAAAGTTCGTCTTCCCCTTTGGAATCCGTGTTCTCCAATGTCCTTTCCTATGCTGCTTAACATAAAATCCATCAAAATGATCAGTGTAAATGGGGATAGGACACGACTCTTATTAACTCCTGATTTGATACCAAACCAGCTACTAACTTCATTTCCTACCTTAACCGCAGCGGTGTCATTTTTGTACGTAGTCACTTTACTGTTTTCGTCTGATAAACAATTCTAGCTTCAGGCCTTTGATAAAGCTATTCCATCAGCATAATCGAAATCTTGCTCATAATCTACGAAACTGAGGACTAAATATGTTTCATGAATCAGGTACTTCTCAATAATTAACCAAAGCGTGAAAATTTGTTTGATGCATCTTTTACACTTCCTATAACATCACTGTTCTTCTCTTAAAACTTTGTCTGCAGTATCTCTTAGTCTACAAAGTATCAGCTTAATTAGTAATTTGCTACTTACAGAGGTCAGGCTAATTCCTGTACAATCACCACTCTCACTCTAATCACCTTGCCTGTGCATGGGTTTTCCTTCGAATTCAAGGTGTCATAAGCTTTTTCATTTTCTTCTGCATCTTTTCCTGTAACTCTATCCCGGTTTAGCACATTCTCAAAACGTTCTGCCAATTTCTCTTTAACCCTTTCCTTATCACTAATTATGGCCTCGTTCTTATCTTTAACTGGGACAAGTCGAGATCGAATACGCCCTCTTAATTCATTAAATACCAGTACGATATTTAACCCTTATGCCATCTATCTTTATCTTCCTAGCTATATCTTCCTACGCTTCGATAAAAAAGGGCTTTCAGTGCATCTCTTTTTTGAAATAAAGTATAATTGTCCAGAATACTTTTTGGGACCTACTCATGTGAGGTTTTTTTGCCAAAACCTAATAGATAATATACTGGTATTTGACATTCTATAGCCTTTAGATTTATTGGATAAATAAGGGTTCATTTTTATCGACCCCATTTATATTAAGGGACAAATCGTACACTTTACACCAATTTGACTTCCAAATCCGAGAGGCTAAATAAATTTCCGTTTAATAGTTAAGAGAGTTTCACTCGATATCACTTTGTCCCTCTTCGAGCAAAATTTTCTTTTGACGTGCCAAAATACTGCAACTTAGCAATTTCCTTTAGTTTGGCATATTTTAGTACTTGAAACGGCACTATAATTTTTAATTACTAACTCAAATGGATAATCTTCTAGTTATTTAGACCAACAGATATGAACAAATGCGAGCGTGACCATACTTCTCTAGAAAACAAAAATAGACAGGTTTGTCGATAGGTGTCTTATGGTTCTCATACCTGCTAAATTTCATTACGTAATTTCCATAAAGATGTTGTCCTTTCTATGGGATTTTATTCCGTATTTCTAAAATAGTAAAAATTTTCATGTGCTGATATCTTTTCATGAGCAGTTGAAAAATCACCACATTTACATATTTAGAATCAGCACAAATAATGATTTTGCTTTTGTATATATTTTAATCACAGCTTCACTTTAAACCATCAGCTCGCTTTTCGCTTATAGTTTGTTACTACATAATGCTTGATCCAAAATTCTCTTAAATATGAGGGAGACTACTATCACCTCCTTTGACCCTTGTTTTCTCCATTCAAGTTTAATATTTTGTTGAAACCCTCCTCAGACCCAGGGGCAAGGACTGTAAGCTATGCAAGTTAAGTTGCTTATTGCAAACATATACGGATTCTATTGTATCGAAAGTTTTGCTGCCCTTATTAAGATTTAAAAGTGATCCAAGGGCAACCATCCCCATCCTCCTTTTTCCCAAATTGCATCAAATCAAAATTTTGAAATGTCCCTTTTGTCTAAAATAGTTCAAAAGTAAAACAGCTATTCATCCAGGGTTGACACAAATTTCCCCCTCCCCGTTACAACTTATACATTTTGTTCGTTTTTATGGAACTTGGTATTTGGTAGCCAAAAGTAAAAAATTGCGGTTAGAAATAAAAAATCCTCTAGTGAGAAAAAATTTTTGACTGGCATTGATTCAAGAATGGAAACTATTATTTCGGTTCTGCTTAAAATTAAAAAGTTTATATCGAAAATAAATTTATGGTGATGTAGAACAAAAGCCCAAAACCCGTCGAAAAAAGGTGTCACATCAAATGGAAAGTGCACCATTGGAATCAGCATGGTGAAAAACCTTTTAAAGTGGAATAAATTCAAATTTGAACAGAAAGGAAAATCCCTTTTTTTGCACTGACCTCTGTCCCACTTTTCTTTTCTTTTCTACTAGGGATAAAGGGTTACCAGAACATCATAAAGAGATGTTTAATACCTCATTCCAAAGGAAGTTAAATTTTCTAGTGCCCTTTCTAAGTGACAAAAGGATTAGAGGTCATCTAACCTTCCCCTCCAAAAGCCCTCCTTTCCTTAAAGCCGCCTGATGAAAATTTTGAGATAGCCTTTTTCTTAGCATAGTTGAGTGGTATAATAACTGTCCTTTTATTGATGAAACTGCCCTCCATAGTCCCTGGAAAAGGGCTGCAAAATACACAATTATGGTCCTTGAAAAACCAATAGATTAAATTAGATTAACAGACAGCGTAATTCAGCCAGAAGAACATTAATAGAACAATGGATAATTAGTATATCTAGGGCCTGTACCAGAGTGGATTGTATCATCTAAGGGTACCTTTAGTAGACCTTACGAATGTTCTGAATTTTTTGCGGGATATTTGCAATCGATGCCACGAGGGGGCCGATGTGTGCATTTGGGGCAAAGAGGGCACAAGAGAGGAGTTGATTGCCCCTATTTTCATTTGGTCATTAAAAGGGTCTACGGAATTTTCATAATTACATCAAATGAGTTCTTTCTAAAGTTTTCCTGACAACCATTCCATTCAAATTGGTGAGGTAAAAATAATGGACAGGAGACGTGTTGTTCTTCAATAAGTCAACAGTTGTGGACTAAAGAATATAAAAACAATTGGAAATGCGAAAAAAAAATCTGGAAACTTCAATATTTACTTTTAAATTGACCTCGTTGTTTCATAATTTTTAGGCTTTGTTCCTAGATAGAAACATCAATTCCTATAGTAGTATAGAAAATTAAAAGAAACAAAGGTGAAATTGACAAAAAACATGGATTCAAATTCCCTGGCTAGCAAAGGTGTACTAGCTACAAAGGTATTAAACGCCATACCTTGGAAAACTTAGATTTTCTAGCCGATCTTCTCAAAACTGATAAGTTAGATCAATCAACTTGACCAGTTTCCTCCTATCTTTCTTCGTTGTCATAACGATTTTTTTTTTTTTTTTTTTAATTAGAAGTTTTAGTTCAAACAAAAGCAACTCTTTAAAGCAAGAATGTTGTTTTAGAAGATAAAAGACTATTATTTAGCCTTAATTTAAATCAATTAGTTGCGGGTATCAAACCATGGCTAATTGTAGAAAAACCCAAGACTGATAGTTCGGGTGAGAGGTAAATCTAGCATAAGCCCTTTTTAGGATTTTACATGTCAAATATCCATTTAAAAACCAAAAATGAGAGTCGTTTTTGGGGTTGGGCTCAAATTCCAGAAGTTTCACCTAAGTAAGCAAATTCAAACCATATACAAATATCCTAAAGTAATCTGTATTTGTGCCATAGACAATATCAAAGAGCGATTAATTCATCGGTCGATTAGTTTAAACTAGTTTTATAGGTACATGTTACATACCCTAAAAAGCATTAGTTTGTATTCATTTAAGGTTTCAATATTGCTCTTTACTTCCACCGTGAAAACTAAGGTTTTTTTTAGTAATGAAACTCAATTGTCTTCATGCATACAGTCATGAAAATGGGCTCTGTACTTTCGTTTATTGTCCCATAGATATTAAAATCAAACGTAGAGTTTCAGCTTTTGGGCTACTTTAGCTTTTGATTAGCTTTTAAGCCTGAAAACAATTGAAGCGGCTTTATGTTAGGTTTTTTTTAAATCCATTACGTTCTTATCTGTTTTTACCCAGCTTCTATTTTTCTTAAATAAAAATATGAATGCAACTTGCTAAGACGGTATCTATATTTTTTTTATGAGAAAGGGGAGGCGGGCTGAGGTTTACCAGAGAATTTTTGCATGGGTGTAGAAATAAAAAGATTTTATTTGAGAGATTTAAAGGTTTTTTAATCTCATCTTAAAAACCTCTTTTCGAGTCGGAAGGACTTTTGGAGGGGGGTGTCTAGCCCGGCAATTTCACCTTCTAGATGTGCCCTTGTAAAGGGCAAGTTTCTATAAAATTCGAAAGTAAATCTAGCTTCTCAATTAGTCTTCAAAGCCAATTACATTTTTGAATTGTCTTTAAGTCAGTTCGATTAAGTCGCTTCTAAAGTAAGCTTTATGTTAGTTTTAAATTGGCTTCTATGATTTCTAAAAAGTATATATAATGTACTGTATCTGACCGAGAAAAACATTTTGCAGGAATTTCCTTAAAGGAACATATCCAATTTATATTTGATAAAATCACACAAAAATATACATTAATCAATATTCAACCTGCGGAAGCTTCCATCAACGCCAACAATACCAAATAAATCTTCAGAGGTTTTTGGCTTTCCAGGTCTTTTGCTTTCAATTGATTTGTATTTTTCTTCTTGGATCAAAAAGTCACGACTTTCAAGCACCTTTTCCTTTGCTTCCTCTGAAACATTTAAGTAGTAGTAGTATATATTAAAGACTGGGGCCTAGGCATATGCAAGATTATCCTCAAATAATAAAATGACACCTAAGGGATAAAACCTGATCATGGAGAGAGCGAGGCTGTCCGAGAACGGGCAAAATGGAGGATAGCTACTTGGCAAGGCGAATCCTTGGGCTTTATATGATTTTATTACTTTGTACCACACAGCCTTAAATTTACTTATATTTTAACAATTTTTGCTTTTAAACGTTTGTAACCTTTCCGTTAGTTTTAAAGAAAAAGAATGTAAAAAATCGTATACAGTATAAAATTGTGAGAAGAATAATTGCAAGAACAAAGGTTAAAGCATGTGTTAGTCAAACAGTAACGCTAAACATAATGCAACCTGCGAAGACAAATTTTCATTGATCGACAATTCCACACTTTTCTTTACCATTATGAAATTAAAAAAAAAAAAAGTTTTTTTAACTGAAACTAAGGAGCAATATTAAAACTTAGAACGAACAGAAATTACAGTATATGAAAGGAGCTGTTCCCTCCTCAACACCCCGCTCTTTACGCTAAAGTTTGACTCTTTCTCTCAACTATACTTTTTAAAACAGTAAAAAACTTAAAGAAAGAACAGGAGTCTGAAGCTTCTACTGTTGGGTTCTCTGAAACGCTGAATCTCCTGGTGTGATTTTCGTTAAGATTCTATGACTTTTAAGGGGTGTTTCTTCCTATTTTCTAAAATACGGTAAATTGTCTCAGGCTCGCAACTTTTGATGGGCAAGTCTAAACTTAATGAAACTTATATATTTAAAATCAGCATGGAAATACGATCCTTTTGATGTAACTATTATTATAAAAATTCCATTTTTTTTAGAGTTTCGGTTACTATTGAGCCGGGTTGCTCCTTACTACAGTTCGTTACCACGAACTGTTTGATAATAAAAATATCGTAAGCTACACAGGCTTTGGTTATTTTGGTGTCGGAAGGGTTTCTCATTTATTTATTTTTGAACCCTTAAAAAGCTCATTTTAAATTTTTCATTGAAAGACATGTGTAAAAAATTCACATTTTTATTTTGTGATGAGAAATATAAAGTATAAAAAAGGTTTTCGTAATGTTTTTCGTCAAACAATGCCAAACACTTTTTATGGCTTATGCTTAGCTCAGGACTAGCACTTAAAGTCAGCATATAGCTTCAAACCTTTATTTTTCAGAACATTCATAATTATATGTCGTCTAATTCAAGCAAGAATTTGTTTGAATTATATTGCAAGAATTTGATTTTGCCAAGTTCCAGCCAAATTCCTGCAATGTCACGTTTGTCTGAAATAGAACCAAAAACAAAAAAGCCAGGTTAGTCGGGTTAACATTTTCTGTGAAAAGATATAAAATATTTCATAAGCCATTTAAAAATTATTTAAGTACCATGGAGGCTATTTTAGCCAATGGGTAGAAGCTTTATTACTAATAGCAGCATAATGCTTTCTGGAAGATACATAGGGGGTAAACTTGAACACTTATTATAGATAAATTTTACTAAATAATTTCATTAAACGTTTTTCAAATCCGAAACATATTCAATATTCTCCCCATTCAGATCAAGTAATCTACCTAATAGATCAGCCATAGACATTTTAGTGCTTTTATATATTCGTTTTGATTGATTGGAAGATATTGCCTTTCTATAGGAATCTCACGGAGTAACGTTCCAGGTTCTGTTTTTGGACCAAAAATCCAGATCACATCTGAGGCTGTATTCCCATTAACAACTGAACTATCCACTAATGAGCAGTGAATATGTATTTTATCTATATTTCTTGTAATATTAGGAACTTTAGTATCTTCATTATATTTACTACTTAGTTCAGCTTCATTTTAAAACCCTAAAATAAAACATAAGACACTATTAAACCAAAATTTATAATTCTCTTTCAAAATAATGAAAAATTTCAATGTTGCTAGATTGGATGATATACTGATTTGGCATCGATCTAGGTATGTATTGAAATCACCTGTTAAGAGATAATTTAAACCCTCTTCATAATACCACCTATTGAGTATAACAAGGTTAACCCATTTATCCTTTTTTCCCTGTAATCTAACGTATCTTTATACCATATATCTTTATATCTTTATACCCATTTACCATATCTTTTAACATAATATTATACCATGAGTACCATAGTGTATATTAAGTTAAAGCTATTGCAAAACCAGTGTTTCGACCTAACATGATCGGATTACTTGTATAAGACTGTTCGGCTTCATTTTTGCTACCACTATAAATAATCAAAACCAATTATTAGAAAATTGTCATTTTCATATAATTTATTAGTAATCATATTTTTATTTTTATCTTCTGCTTCAGCGATTAGAGCACTCAGATTTTCTGCATAATTTTCTGCACAGTTTTTTTCAAAAATTGTGAATTTTCAAGTTACAAAATTGAATAATTTTCTGCACAAAATTCAGCTTGCTCTAAGAAACGCACTTGAGCTATATTTATTTGTATTTCTCTACTTTTCTCTATACTTCCTAATAATTTATTTAACTTTATAGGATCTATTTACAGAAATGAATATTTTTATTGAATAATTTTTGAGAGTTCTTTTTTGTAAAAGCCACCAATAATGAGTTCACCAGTTTTATCAGACAGTTCAAACGTCATAGGGGTTGTATGTTCCACTAAAGCTATTTCAAACAATTCAGTTGTGTAATTTGGTAGATAAACTTTAACAAAAACACCCTTACTTTTATTGATTCTAACCAAATCACCAACATTGAGTTGGTTTATGGATGCTTTTTGAACTTCGACTTCAGGTAATAAATAAGTGCAGACCTTGTTTTCATTTCTTTTTTTACTCACTTCTATTGGTTTCATTTTGATGGATCTATTATAAGAATTGTTATGAATGTCAACGAAAGAGAGTAATACGTCTATCAGAGTTTTTATTTGTTATGAGTAAATTTCCATAATTTGTGTGTGTTTGTTCTATTAAACCGTCGAGTAATTTGAGATTTCAATTCAATTTCAAGATGAGAACGAACTAATTTCGTGACTCTTAAAAATACTTGGACATTTTTCATAACAAATTCTTTACCTTTGCATGTTTGTATTTTTTTAGGTTTTGTATTTTAATAATAAATCCTTACCCGTTTGATCCTTTAAATGAAAATTATGAATCTGAACGCCTCTTCTTTTAAATGTATGATAATATGGATGGTGTAGAGAATAACTATATTGGTTTTGTAATACTTCTTTGATTTTAGTTTTTGATACAGTAAAACCATCTTCTTTTTATTTTCTATATAAATCATCAATCCCTCAAAGGTTTGAATAATAGGGCTCTAAAATTTTGTTTCTACGCTACTCTTATCTGTACAAATATCACATCCTTTTATCCAGGTTTTTTCTCCATTGCTTCCTTTTTTAAAAACAATCTGTTTTTTAACCAAAAAATGTACAAATACCATTAATCAACGGCAATTTATTTATTTTTGAAACCTATTTGAGTTAAAGAATTGGCTCTAGTAACCTTTTTACATCACATACAATCGATCTCCATTTATTACGGATTAAAATTATTAAACAAATTTAAATTATCAAACATATTAATAAGCACTAACAGATATCTAAGTTCTCGAGAGAGTCTCAAAATTAGTAAATAGCAAGGAATAATTTCCCCAGCCGTTATTCGTCTTTCGCATCAAATCACCCGATCCAAGTAAAAAAGGGGGGGTAGTTATTTCTTTATTTGATAGAGTGTTGAATTTAGCTTCACCAGAATACATAATTAGTGAATTAATTTTTATTAAGGATATTCTAGCAGCAAATGGGTATCCCGGAAATATGATTTCTCAAAAGGAAAAAAAGCTACTGGAACCTATAATATTAGAAAAAATGGGTCAACTCAAAAACAAATTACATAACTTTGCCTTATATCCCAATGTTGTCACAGAAATTAAGGAGAGAATTTAAAAAAAACATAATATAAAAACAGCTTTTAAATCAGGACAAAATATAAGCTCATAGCTAAATAATGGAAAAGATAAAGTTCCAAGAAATATACAAAAGGGGGTATACAAAATTCCATACTCTTGTGGTAAATTTTATGTAGGTAGAACACAGCAGAATTTACAATATAGGCTACAACAACACAAAAATGTGATAGATTGCTCGCTAAGACAGAATACAAAACCTGAAACATTTGAATCTGCTATAGCGGAACACGTGTATAATTTTCTTCATCACAATATTTTATTTGATCAGACAAAAATGGTTGATAAATTTCTAGGACTTTTACAAAGTTTCAGAGAAATTATAGAAATAAAAAAGATTATCTATGGGGGTATTAGTATTAATAGAGATGAAGGGGATTTTAAGACAAATTCAATTTATAATAGTTTAATTAAAGACCAGTCAAAAACTTCAACGAGTACTGATTTGCATAATTGTCCCGAAACAAGTAATAGCCTTGCGAACGAAAGTCAAAGCAAGGTCAATGCTGTAAGAAGTCAACGGACTGCAGCTAAAATAGCAAATGAAAAAATCCATTCAATTTATAATTCATAACTTTGTTTCATTAACCTGTAAGATTTCGATTTGATTCTGGGTTGGGTGACCTGCTTTTATTCTGTTGCGAGTATTTATAATTTTCATTTTTAAAAGATTCCCATTTATACAGCAATGTGGCAGAGGAAAGTTTCATTATATACAGTTGCTTTAGTTTTATTCTAAAGTTATTACCGTCAGTGCAGGAGTTTTGTTTTATAATGTGAGTTGTTTTTATTTATTTTATTGTTTATATTATAATTTTATAAATTTTTTTTCTTTTGAGAAAGCCTCCCGGACGTGGGGCCTAAATATTCGGAGTATTTTTATTTATTTTTTTAGTTAAAGTGTAATTTTCATATTTTATTTTTTGTTCACTGCTTTGTCGAAATTAAACCCGTTTCCTCTTTGCTCAATTTTAAGTTTAAATAATAGTAAAACAAAACCACTACTCTTCTTTTCAGCACCAGGACTATCAAGGGAAGCTTTTCTTACACGCTCTAAAACTGAAATTCCATTATTTTCTAACGAAGATATATATACCTTTATTGAAAGATGGATAAGAGCAGATTTATCTCAGTGTATGAAAAGATATACTAAAGCAAATAATAAATCAATGAAAAAATTTAATCAAACCTTCAAATTATTTATTGTATTTAGATGCTAATAATTTATATGGTTGGACAACGTAAAAAAAATTTACCCGAAAAAGACTATCTTTATTGATATACCATACCAATATAAGAAAATGACATCTCAGACTATCACCAACAATAAAAAGGTTACGTTCAATTAGAAATGAATAAGGATAACGTTGGAGCCCTTTCCAAAGTTTATTTAGAATATCCAAGCGAGTTACACAATTTACATAAAGATTTACCTCTAGCTCCTGAAAATTTTCAATATAAATTAGGTGCAACTTTAAATAATAAAATAAATTATGTTTTGCATTATAAGAAGTTAAAATTTTATTTCAAACATGGCTTGGTAGTGAAAAACGTACATAGAATACTAGCATTCACTGAGTAGCAGTTACCCCTAATTAAAAGAAAATATCAATCATAATACTAAATTATGACATTAGGGAACGAATGATTTTATTGAAGGATTTTTTAACTTATGAATAATGCTTGTTTTGGGATAACCGTGAGAAATGAACAAAAAAAATAACTAAAAACATAACTTAAAATCGTAAATAATCTTTAGCGAGAATTTCTCGGTAGCCAGAATGGCCAAGTCAAAAATAAATCTAGATAAACTTATCTAAATTGGATTTGCTGTGTTAGAGTTATCCATGTTTCTGATGTATGGATTTCATTATGAAACCATTATACATGAAACCAAGATATAGTGAAAACACTTAATTATGTTATATGGATACGGATAGCTTTATTTATAATTTTAGATAAGAGAACTTTTATGAAGACACTAAGGCTGACCTCCAAGAAAAATTCAGTACTTCCGATTATAAAAATGATAACCCTTATAACTTCCCTGAATTCAATAAAAAAGGAGTAGATACAATGAAGGATGAATCATCTAAAAAAATAATGTCTGATTTTGTATGTTTAAGATCAAAAGTATGTACTTATTTAAATGAGCGTGAGGATGAAACCACAGCAAAGAAATAATCAAAACGTATCAAAAATAATAGCGCTAAAGATAAAATAACATTACAGAACTATAAAGATTTATTATTTGGAAAAGGAAAAGGCTTATAAGAAACTTAGTATACTTTAAGAGCAAACAAACATAGAATGTTCTTAGGAAAACAAAATAAAAAAGCCCTAGACCATAGTGACACGAGCAGAAAGGTTTCGAAACACATAGTAGGCATGGTACCCTGGGGATTTAGTCTCTTGAAGCTATAATCCATAAAGTTCAGCTATTAGTTATAATCCATGAAGTTCAGGTATAAGCTTCAAGGCTATAGGATATAAGCCTCAAAGCTAAAGCTATGAGCTTAAAGCTTTAAAGCTATAGGCTCCAAAGCTATAAGCTTCACTGCTAAAGCTTCAAAGCTATAAGCTTCAAAGTTTGAAGTTTACTTACAATTTTTTTTTAACTAGTAAATGGATGGAAAGGCACCTATTAAAGTACATAAATGTGGAAAAATAAAGATCGTTTAAAAATCAACATTTTCTAGCACCTCAACGGTCGTTTCGACTATTGATTTGTGGAAACTCTGGATGTGGTAAAACCAATTTGCTCTTGAACTTGAGTTATGATTACTTACACTTTCAAAAAATTTATAAAAATTTATGAGAAGATAAATATAAAGATTTAATGATAAATATGAATGTCTTGGAAGAAAAAACTGACATCAATCTTTTGGTTGCGAGTAATAATAAAAGCGATAGCATTGATGTAGATAACCTAGCTTTGTCTGCTTTTGCTATATTACCCCTTCCTTCTTTAAGTCTTGAAGAAATTCTGGTTCCAAATGTCAAAATTTAGTTATCTTTAACGATTTTACAACAGAAAGAGATCAGATAGAAATTGAAGATTTATCTGAAAGTGATAAATGAAATTGAATATGAAGTGATAGAAATTGAAGATAATCTGTATTTTTCAGAGCTTTTTGATGCGCCTGAAATTTTACCATTAAACTGTAACATTTCTGTATTTTCAAGTGCTGTAATCCAAAAGAAATTAATAGAACCAGACTACTACTTTAATGAAGGAACAAAGAATCATTGATTCTTACTAATTGAGTTGAAAACAAATGATGGATCTCTAGTAAAGAAAGAATTTGTATTTTCGCTCAATCAAAATTTGCGTATGCTAAATGAAGAAGTTCAGGAGGTAAATATCAGAGGTATACAAGTAACAAAAGCAGATTACTGGATTATTATTGCAGTCTTCATTTAGAATTGAAATGATTAAGTAATTTAGATGATCCGAAATTAGAGGAAGATGCTATGAATTTACAAAATGTGTAGGTTCTATGAATTCCGTGCAGGTTCAAGCTCATACAGATAACTCAATAAATACAACTAGTGATAAATAGAATTAAAAAATATTTAATATCTTGCATAATTTGCAGAATCATAAGTTCCATTACACTCTATAGAACAATAAGGTTAAAATACAACTGACACACAATAGACAGTATGCAAGTCTAAAAAAGAGACAAGTTAAAACAATAAGATATTTGCTTACGCTCGCTTCCTATGTAAAAAAAAGGAAAAAAAGAAAAGATTATTTTCTACACTAGAAACATCAGGGAATAAATCCATCCTGTTGAGTAGTAGGAAGGCCATTCTCGCTCAAATAAATGTTAAATTTGAAATCAAGATGCAATTCTGACTATAGAGGTAAAATTAAACTTCACCCCCTCCCCTAATGTTCAAATATATACCATGAATTGGTATATAGCAGTGGAGTTCAGTGAATTTGCGCCAAAAGCGATTATTATTTTCGGAAAGAGCATAAGAAACGGCATACAGTGGTATGTTCACTTTATTCATAGGTCAATAATATGAACTGCTCAATATTTACCCATTTTTCATTGTCATTTTCAATTGGCTTAAATATTTTTGCCCTTGATTTATTTCTGAAAGTGTCATTCACCTAACTCAACTGCTTTCTAAGGTAGCAAGAAGTGTCTAAACAACAACTTTATGCACCCCCTATTTTCCTAATGTACCCTTTTATGTCATTTTGATAGTATAGGTCCCTTCCAAAGAAAATTCTTGGACCCGTTGCTGGTAATATAAGATTTTTATTTCAGAAAAAATTGGCTATGAGCAGCAAAGATGGGTCATTCGCGCTTTAAAATGGTTCATAGGCCTAAAGTCTCTGAAGAAATTTATCGGTTTGAGAGTAGACTTTAAAAAGGTTTGTTTTGATTGTTGCTTCTCCATCACCTTAGTGTATGTTGTAAATTCATTTTTCCATTTCGAAGAAGAATACTTGAGCCCAACAGCTTTTACTTCCTTCTATAGAATTTGATGTTGAAACTTCTACGTTTGCACTTGTTACTTTGATCTACTTCTTCGTAAGTGGTTGAAAATACCAGAAAGATGCATGGACGACGGCCCAGGCAGATATAACATAGATTATACCGGCTAGCTGTTGTATCTTTTACGCTTAAATAATTTAATTTGAATTTTTCATTTCGTTTAATACTTTTTCTATCATCATTTCATAAGAGAGTGCAAAGAGCAAATAATGGGCAAAAAGAGTGCAAATCCGGTCCGTGGAGGGAAATAGGGCAATGAAAAAAAGGTCTATTTCACACGAAAAGTGTACAAGTTGGGGACCATGGTCAAAAATGGATATCTCAGTAGATATTTTGCGAAATGGAAGAAAGTGGAGTGGATTCTCAATTTATGAATGTTTTTAAGAATCTTCCAGAAAAATACAATGTAGAGGGTGTGGGGGACAACAACAGTGTTGCACAGCGTTACCAGATAACGGCAATTAGAACAAAGTTTGGCCGTGACTGTGGAAGCTTCTGAAGCTGTTATGTGGTGTTTGATATGTTCTACTAAGAGACTATGCCTCAATGCTTTGTTGGTGACTTTGAGCTCCCAAATAAAATTTGCACTAATCTCAAAGTTGAAAGCCTGCAATAATATGTTGACAATGAAAAGAGAAATCGTTAAACAGTTTGAAGTTTATTATTGATTAATTGACCTTGAATCTAGTTTTCTCCTTTTTTATAGTTACACCAATGCTTACCAGCCTCTTTTGACCCTAATCTAGTAAAAAAAAATTAAAATTTTTATGGATCTACATTCTACATAGTTTACTATTAATTTTTAGACCAACCCCCTTTGAATGACTGGAAAGAAGTTTTTCTAAGTCACAGTCTTAGTTTCCACGAATCTTGAACATCCTTAAAAATATTTTTACTGCACGTTCATATAAGGTGGAGATCCGGAAAAGAAACTAATCAAGATTAGAAATTAAAATTCCCAAATTTCAACAACACATAAATAATAACTTAAAATGATAAGATTAAGCCTATTATTTAGGCTTATTTAGAGCCGGTGCTCGCAAAATGGTTACAAAATGAACACATCATTGCACCATCAACTCATGGTCTAAACCCTCTGACATTTTTTTCAAAGGATTCTGCCTTTATTTAGGTCTGTACCTGCATTATTCCGTCAAGCTATCTTCTCATACACCAGCAGACCATTCTATCCCTTCAATGTTATTACAAGCAAGATTTTACACATTTAAAAAGTAGCAAGCTTTGCATTACTCGATGGCTAAAAACATTTAATTTTTTCATGATCAAAATAGTAAATACTTACTAGTTAGCTGTTGAATTGTTGGCCCATCCCCACCCAACTCTTTTGGCAACATGTACTTCGGAACTTCTTTGTGAAGAGACTCGAGATCTTGATGAAATACAATCTGCAGGAAAGCAATTAAAAAAACTATTAATAGAACAAACGAGACCAAAGAAGTCGAGGTAAGAGTTTGTTTTCTTCGTAGGATTTCAATTTATCCTAGAAGTTGAGGCGTTTTGGACCTGTGGTACAAGACATAGGCCAAAGATGAAAATAAGGCGGTTGAAAAAATAAAATTTGGAGATGGATCTATAATTTTGTCAACTATTCAAATGTTGTCATTTTTCAAATCATTCCATTTCAAATGTTGTCAGGGGTATTTAAAAGGATTTTAAATGATTTGTTGTAATCTTTTGAGAGGTTTTGTTCACTTTCATAATTTTTTTCCTTAAGAACTAAGAAAAGTGAGTGTGAATTTTATTCTTTTAAATAGTTGGAAAATTGGAACTTAAAAACCCTGTCTACTTGTTAAGTACAGTGCTGTTTAAGATACTGTAAAAATCATATTTTTATTTGGGTGAATTTAGGGTTTTAATAAATAAAATTGGAGAAGGGGAATTTAAGGTAGACAGAAATATTTTGAAGCAAATTTAGGTGTTATGTAACTGCAGTTATTAATTTTGTAACATAATAATGTTACCACTACTGAGAGGAGAGGCGGTGGGATGAAAAAAAAATCTAGACAGTGAAAAAATTTCTCCAGTCGATCTTTCACCAGTAGCTATAATTTCAAATTTTAAATGGTAAGGATATAAAAGAGATAAGAATACCTAAATTAGTTGTTTATAACATAATTAAGTCCTGGAATTTAAAAACACACTGTGAAACTTTCAGTTTTTTTCTCTTAGCATCAGTAAACAAAAGTAATCAAAAAGTAATCAAAAGTAAACAAAAGCATCTGTAAACAAAAGTAAGGGTATGAAAATGTGATATAAGCTCTTTGCTTTAGGACATAAAATATACAGGAATTAGGAAAATGTACCTATTAATAACAATTGAATACTCGAAATCGGTAAAAATCAAGCAATAAAAAGGTTTTTTTTAAAACATAATTAAAAGCTTTTGCATGGCAGTACTTGGAATTCTGAAGCATGACCACTTAAGGAAACAAAAATTGGAAGTAATACCAGATACCATTTTGTCAAAGTTAACTCTTCCCTTTTTTCTTAACTTCTTTTTTTTTGCTAACCGTAGTAAGGAGCGACCCGGCTCAATCGTAACCAAAACTCTAAAAAAACAGAAATTTTATAATAAAAGTTACATCAAAATAATTGCATTTTAATGCTGATTTTAAATATATAAGTTTCATTAAGTTTAGACTAACCCATCAAGAGTTACGAGCCTCAGAAAATTTGCCTTATTTTAGAAAATAGGGGGAAACACCCCTTAAAGTCAAAGAATCTTAACGAATCGCACCATAAGAATCACCGTATCAGAGAACACTGCAGTAGAAGTTTCAAGCTTCTATCTACAAAAATGTGGAATTTTGCATTTTTTGCCACAAGATAGATCACGGATGCGTGTTTATTTGTTTGTTTTTTTGTTGTTTTTTCCCCAGGGGTAATCGTATCGACCCAGTGGTCCAAGAATGTCGTGAGAGGGCTCATTTTAACTGAAATTAAACGTTCTAGTGCCTTTTCAAGTGACCCAGAAAATTGGAGGGCACCTAGGCCCCCTCCCACGCTCATTTTTTCCCAAAGTCACTGGATCAAAATTCTGAGATAGCCATTTTATTCAGCATAGTCGAAAAACCTAATAACTATGTCTTTGGAGACGACTTACTCCCCCACAGTCCCCGTGGGAGGGGCTGCAAGTTACAAACCTTAATCAGTGTTTACATATAGTAATTGATATTAGGAAGTGTACAGACGTTTTCAGGGGGACTTTTTCGCGTTAGGGTGGGAGTGAGTCGGAGGAGGGGATTACGTGGGAGGATCTTTCCGTGTAGGAGTTTACCATGAGGGAAGAACATTTCCATGAAGAGAGCGCAGGATTTTCTAGCATTTTTTTAAAGAACAACGAAAAAATAAATATGAAAAAGTTTTCAACTGAAAGTAAGGAACAGCATTAAAACTTAAAACGAACAGAAATTATTACGCATATGAGGGGTTCACCTACTCCTAATACCTCACTCTTTACGCTAAAGTGATTTATTAACTTCAACTATTTATTCTACGGCCTTTGTGGTTCAGGGGGTCATTCTTAAGGAATTGGGACAAGATTTAAGCTTTGGTGTAAAAGGCGAGGTATTGACGAGGGGGGAACCCTTTCATATACTTGATAACAACATACGAATATAGAAGTTCATTACGTAAGTTAATTCGTAAGTTACGTATATTTTTACTAATAAAAAGGTTCGTAAAAAATTAAAAGTTTAAGTTACCTTTTAAATAACCAGAAAATTGGAGGATAACTAGGCCTACTCCCTCGCTCCTTTTTCCTCAGAATTGTCTGATCAGAACTATGAGAAAGCCATTTATTCATAAAAATAAATTAATATACAAATTTCATTTTAATTATTCATGTGCGGAGAGCGAAAATCAAAACATGCATTAATTCAAAAACGTTCAGAAATTAAATTAAAAAAAAAAAATAAGTTTTTTTTAACTGAAAGTAAGGAGCGATATTAAAACTTAAAACGAACAGAAATTACTCCGTATATGAAAGGGGATGTTCCCTTCTCAACGCCCCGCCTTTACGCTAAAGTTTTTTACTGTTTTAAAAAGTAGAGTTGAGAGAAAGAGTCAAACTTTAGCGTAAAGAGCAAGGCGTTGAGGAGGGAACATCCCCTTTCGTATACGGAGTAATTTCTGTTCGTTTTGAGTTTTAATATCGCTCCTTAATTTCAGTTTAAAAAAAATGTTTTATTTAATTTATTAGCGTTGACACAATAAACCGTTATGTGTCCTTTCATTTTGGTTTCCTCAAGCCACATTATGTGGAATGGATGTTTTTAATAATATGGCTCCTTGATCCAAATTTGAAGATATAGTCTCTTTTTAAGAGCTGAATCCAATCAGAGGGCAAATTAATTGCCAAACTTCCCGCAGTTTTGGCTAACTTGCGATAAAATTCAAAAATAACTAATTTAGTTAAAACAGCTGAAAGGCTAAACTAATCCACCAAAATGGTTGACATCATCTGTGCAGCCTCAACAGCAGTTACCAATGTTACTGCAAATAGCATATTAGAACAAAGACATCGTTCATGTGTTTTAATAAAAAATGAAAATCTTATATTATTGTTGAAATTAGAATATTGCATGAATTAAAGCTCATTCTTGGGTCAGATATCTTTTCTAGTTAAACCTGATCCACGTACCCTTCTACTGCCCTTCCCTGACCCAAAAGATTTTCTATGATGATGTTGCTCTGATCAAAAACATTAAAATGTGTTTAACAAAAAAAATATATATAAATGGAATAGCTTTTCTTTTTATTATTAATAAAAAAAACGATCTAATATTTTTGACGTATTGAGAACGAGGTTAGAAAGAAATAGTTTATTAAATCTTATTTTGTCAATTGTTTTTTTCAATTTTTATTTATGTCAAATCGACATCATCGTTAATCAAAATTTTCCTTCGTTTCTAAGTTTAATTTTCAGTTAATTTATGCTCGTTTCCTATGTAATATAAACGATTTTTTGATAAGTTAAAGTTTTAATTCGCTTTTTATATATTGTGGAAGAAATATGTTTGTAGCTTTAATCTTAACCGTGCTTTAGGAATCTTTTTCTAAAGTGTAACTATCTGTGCTAATGATGAGTGTCAAACAGTTCGTGGTAACGAACGACCTGTAGTAAGGAAGTACCCTGTAGTACCCGGCTCAATAGTAACCAAAACCCTAAAAAATGAATTTTGATGCCAATAGTTACATCAAAAGAATCGCATTTTAATGCTGATTTGAAATATATAAGTTTCATCAAGATTGGTTTTACCCATCAAAAGTTACGAGCCTGAGAAAATTTGCCTCATTTTAGAAAATAGGGGAAAACACACCCTAAAAGTCATATGATCTTAACGAAAATCACACCATCACATTCAGCGTATCAGAGAACCCTATTGTAAAAGTTTTAAGCTCCTATCTACAAAAATGTGGAATTTCACATTTTTTGCCAGAAGACAAATCACGAATGCGTGTTTATTTGTTTTTTGTTTTTTTTTCCAGGTCTGATCGTATCGACTCAGTGGTCCTAGAATGTCGCGAAAGGGCTCATTCTAACGGAATGCCCTAGTTCTAGTGCCCTTTTTAAGTGACCAAAAAAATCGGAGGGCACCTAGGCCCCCTCCCATGCTCATTTTTTCCCCAAAGTAACCGGATCAAAATTCTGAGATAGCCATTTTATTCACCATAGTCAAAAACCTAATAACTATGTCTTTTGGGGACGACTTATTCCCCCGCAGTCACCGTGGGAGGGGCTGCAAGTTACAAACTTTGACCTGTATTTACATATAGTTATGGTTACTGGGAAGTGTACAGACGTTTTCTGGGGGAATTTTTTGGTTTTGGGGGGAGAGGTTTAAGGGGAGGGGTTATATGGGAGGATCTTTCTATGGAGGAACTTCTCATGAGGGAAGAGACTTTCAATGGAGGGGGCACAGGATTTTGTAGCATTATTTAAAAAAACAATGAAACAATAAATATGAAAAGTGTTTTCTACTGAAAGTAAGGAGCAGCATTAAAACTGAAAACGAAAAGACATTATAACGCATATGAGGGGTTTACCTTCTCGTAATACCTCGCTCTTAACGCTAAAGTATTTTTAGTAATTACAACTAATTATTCTACGGCCTTTGTGATTCAGGGGTCATTCTTAAGGAATTGGGACAACATTTAAGCTTTAGTGTAAAGAGCGAGGTATCGACGAGGGGTGAATCCCCTCATATACGCAATAAAAACATACGAATACAGAAGTTCGCTACGTAAGTTAATTCGTAAGTTATGTATATTTTTTACTTATGAAAACGTTCGTAAAAAATTTAAAGTTATAGTTGCCTTTTTAAGTAATCAAAAATTTGGAGGGCAACTGGGCCTCCCCCCTCGCTCCTTTTTTCTCAAAATCTTTCGATTAAACCTATGAGAAAGCCATTTAGCCAAAAAAAAATTAATATGCAAATTTCGTTTTAATTATTTATGTGCGGAGAGCCAAGATCAAAACATGCATTGATTCAAAAACGTCCTGAAATTAAACAAAAAAAAAAGTTTTTTTAAATGAAAGTAAGGAGCGACATTAAAACTCAAAACGAATAGAAATTACTTCGTATATGAAAGGGGCTTTTCCTCCTCAACGCCCCGCTCTTTACGCTAAAGTTTTTTACTGTTTTAAAAAGTAGAGTTAAGAGAAAGAGTCAAACTTTAGCGTAAAGAGCGGGGCGTTGAGGAGGAAAAGCCTCTTTCATATACGAAGTAATTTCTGTTCGTTTTAAGTTTTAATGTCGCTCCTTACTTTCATTTAAAATTTTTTATTTTTTTTTTGTTTAATCAAAAATAAAAGCCAATAATATGTAACATTATCCGTAAACGTTTTCAGTCCTTTTTTGTGAAATACAGTTTGAGTGCCATCTAGATTCATTTTTTCTGTGTCAATTGGTATATTGAATAAGTGTTTAGTCCATTATTCCCAAAGCTAGAGATTTTGACCAGGGAACGTACCCAGTTTCATTTCAGCCAGTTGTAATGCAGCGTAAACGTGTTTAGTCCATATAAACTGAGCCCCCTCTAAAGACTGAGCAGAGATTATGAGCCAGATTGGACCAGAATACTAGAACCTTAATGGATGAGGTTCAGAATATGAATAAGAATATCAATCTTTCTTTGATATTGATGAAGAAATACTGGCAGAAAAGATTCAGGATTCTGTGTCCGTTGAAGCGTCTTAAGGAACAGAGCTCGAGAAGTAACCAATTTATAGTACTCGCCCTGACGAAAGAATCGAGAAACCAAAGAGAAAAGGAAGAAGCAAATGGTTTGCAAGAAGTGTTTTATGACGACATTTTGCTTGGGAAGAGGAGAATTGGAAGCTATAAAATCTAAGAGCTCAGCAAAGAATTCTTGTGGCATATGCAAAAATTTTTTATTCAAGAACAATCTACCATCACTGATGAAGCAACACATGTTGCTTCATCAGAAGCAACACAAGACTCCACTTTCATTAAAGCATACCATTGAAAAAGGGAAGATGTTTGCATCAGCAAAATCTGGTGAAGGAAAACAGTAGGTCCGGTGCTTTAGCCTACTTACAAACACCAGATCTTAAAACGAAACTTGTTTTATATAAGCGGTAGCTAAGGACCTACCATTTCCCAGTTCATGTTATCTCTCATAAGGAAATACGGACCTTTGGCATGAAGCAATGGGGGACAAAGGGGCCATTGAGGTGGCCTCATACTTATTCACCAGCCTCTGTAATTTTGATGAGTTTTTGGAAGGTGTGACACTTTATTCTGACACCTATAGCTCACAAAACAGAAATATGTTTGTGTCAAATATGGTTTCGCACTATACACCTCACTCATCTGGTAGCAACCTGTCACATCTCGATTAGATATCCCTAGAGCCAGGTCTAACCCACTTAGAGTGTGCCACTGACCTTGCCCGAATAGACCAGGCAAAGAAAAATTTTGATATCCTTGTCACAATCCCAAGAGTTTGAGTCAACG
Source organism: Artemia franciscana (assembly GCF_032884065.1). NCBI lineage: Eukaryota > Metazoa > Arthropoda > Branchiopoda > Anostraca > Artemiidae > Artemia > Artemia franciscana. Next base: position 37,775,308 of record NC_088867.1, read on the forward strand.
TTGTGCAGTGTTTAAGAGGTAAAATACAAGTGGCTGCAGATGATCAAAAAAGAAAGAAGAACTACTTGACTGAGCCAAATTTTAAACAGATGTGCACCAAATCTGGCGTTGATACAAAAAAAATTAATTTATTGTAGCTGGACGTACCTACGTTGGATGCGGTATGAGAAAACATTTGGAAATCTGAAGTTTAATACAAACTTGGAAAATGAAGAGCTCTTTCGATTAGAATAGTTGCGAAAATTTTTAAAACAATAACCAAAATGCTAAAACCCAAATATGGAAATGGGAAATCAATCAGAAAATCGAAAATAAGTCTTAATCATCCTTTTTATAAGAACATCATGTACAACACTTCACTAGTAGACCTTATGACCGAGGAATCAGAGCCCCTTGAAGAGTAATGAGCTTGATACTTCGTGTTCTTATACTTTCTGGCTGTATATATGTTTTTTGTTTTTTTTTATTCCACCAAAATGATCAGACCAAAAATGAACACAATATATTTCTGGCTTTTACTACCCCAGAATCAAAATTTGTTTCTGGCTCTTGTCAAGAGTTTACTGTTGTTTATCAAAAGGATACAAATAGGTGGACTAAACATGTTAGTGCGACCATTTTTTTTTTCTGGCAAAATCGTATTATGCTTAAAAGTGTTCGCTCCATTTCCTAAAAAATTATAAGCAATAAAGGGCGCCAGCACAAAAATCTCCAGGGGGGAGACACCAAAACAGCAGGGGTAGCTGGGTGACAGGGAATATTTTCAGGATGTTATTTGGTAGGAATAAATTTATATTTCAATACTTTTAGGAAAAAAGTCTCTAATAAAAAGAGCAATTAAATTGCATGCAAGATGAAATAAACACAGGAAATTTTAAACGATAAGGATTCCTGGCAAAGGGATCAATTTGTTCAATCAATAATATCTTTAATTATTAGGTATTTAATATTAAAAGAAAATTAAACTCAAACCAAATTACAGACAGATTTATTGCTTCCGTAGATTATAACAGACGTAGACTTGTTTTTATGCAATTTCCTACGTCTAAGAATAGTTTAAAGAAGGAATAGATGTTCAAAAATCATCCTACCGGCATAGATACCACGTTTTGATTTTATAACGGCCAGCTAAAATGTACCTCTTTCGTAACAGGACAGTTCCCCCTCCCCTCAAACTTAAATCCCTTATATATTCGGGCATTAAAAAACGAGAATAGCAAAAGAAAAATTAAATTTGAACTTAACTATCCAGCTCTCAAACTGACCCTCTTTCTTTTTATTGTCCTATTCAACTAAATAAAACGAACAGACTAAAAAAATTTTCGCCGCAAGAGAGTTTTATCCAATAGTGTGTGGTAAAAAGAAATAGAAGTAAAAAGTGACTTGGCCAATATTCACCAAAACTAAAAATGGAATTGTCATGACAGTTGCTACACTGGCAGTATCGATTTTTTATACTGATTCTAAATATATAAAATTCTTTCAGTTTATTGTTTCCCATAAAAAACCAAAAACATGAAAAAATTTGCCTGGTTTTTGAAAGCTAGGGAACCACCCCCAAAAATACAAGCGATCTTATTGAAAATACTCAAGATCAAGGAAAATATTATAGGAAAATACCTTTAATTCAACATCATATCAAGGAACCCTACCGTAGACGTTATAGGTAGGCTTCAGATATATGTTGAAATAGGTAAGGGGGAGTAGAAATTGATTAAAATGTTTCGATACATAGCTAAAATGTTACATTCCCATATCTACCAACACAGAGATGGAAAAGGCAAGCCAAACCGTCATCAATCCGCCAGGAAATTTCTTTGGGGTTGTAAATGCTGCTAGGAACTTAGTTTTCAGCAATTTTAAATGGTGACATTTTTCTTTTTCTATTTGTATGAAGTACTTCAATGTATTTTAACAAATGTGTTTAATTTATTTATCGATAAGAAAATACTATTGTAGAGGCTATGTATAAGAGAGGCTATCAATTATGTATAAGATCATAAGTCTCACATAATTTCCATCCATGCAAAGAATAATACTCCTTTTCATCCAACCGAAATTCATTAGTAGTAATATTATCAAGGACTTTTTACCAAAATTGCTATTCATCACAGATTTTTCTAAGTAAATCAAAATTTTATCCAAAATTGAAATGGCGAATTTAAATGTAGGACGGTACTAATCAATGTACAATTATTTAAAGCAATTAATCAGGGATTTAACAGGCCGGCGCCTCAAATTACATCTTGGTTAGGCCTGGGTATGACTTGGAAAACAATCAGAAATTAAACAAAAAAGAAGCTTTAAAACTGAAAGCAAGCAACAGATTTGAAACCTATTTGAACAGATTATTCTCTATATGAAGGAGGTTGTCTCCTCCTTGGCTCCTTACTCTTTACTGTAAAGTTTGGCTTTTGTCCAAATTTCTTCAGAAAATTTGGAATAAAAAAAAAAAACATTTTCAAAGCACTAAAAAACTTTTGCTAATGAGCATGGTGTTAAGAAGGGGGCAGTCCCCCTTACATACAGAGCAATTTCAATTTGTTTGAAGTTTTAAACTTGCTCCTTACTTTCATTAAAACCTTTTCTATTTGTTTAATTATATTTCATGAAATTGTACAGTCTTTTAAATACAATTCTTTTGATAACGCAGAAAAATTATCAATATTTCAATGATTTGGATTTTGATGGGTAACCAAACAATTCCTGGTAATGAACTGTAAGTAAGAAGCGACACGGCTCAATAGTAACCGAAAATCTAAAAAAAAAGAATTTTGATACCAATAGATATATCAAAAGAATTGGCTTATTATGCTGATTCCAGATATACAAGTTTTATTAAGTTTAGTCTCACCCATCAAAAGCTATGAGCCTGAGAAAATTTATCTGATTTTCGAAAAAAGTGGAAAGGCCCCCTAGAAGACATAGAATTTAACGAAAATCATGCCATATTCAGGGTATCGAAGAACCCTACTGTGGAGTTGTCACGCTCATATCTCCATAAGTGTAGAATTTTATTTATTTTTTTTTTTGCCGAAAGAAAGATCATGGATGCGTGTTTATTTGTTGCCTATAGTGCCTAGAAAGTCAGGAGAAGACTCATTCGAACGAAAATGACAAGCTCTAGGCCCCCTCCTACACCACTCTTTTCCCAAAATCATACGATCAAAATTTTGATGTAGCTATTTTATTCATAATAACTATGTCTTTGGAGATAAAATAATCCCCCTACAGGGGGATTATATGAAATTTTTTTGAAATGTTGGAAATGTTTTTAAGCTATAAAAATTGCCCATTGTTTACGTATAGTATTCTTTATTGGGATATATATATATATATATATATATATATATATATATATATATATATATATATATATATATATATATATATATACATTTTTACGGGTTGGGAGGAGATGATGAATTTTTTACTGGGAGGACTTTTGCAAGAGGGACAGTTTTCTATGTAAAGGAACTTTTCAGGGGATATTTTACACTCGATGAGTTTGCCAGAATTCAGGTTCAGGTTCAATTTAATAATAAAACAAGTTACAAAATGTCCAGAACCCGGCTGAGAAGACAAATTCGTAATGCACGGGATGGAAAAAAAACTTCTTTAAATAAATACGTCATCCATATTTCACTACATGCAATTCAAATAAGTGTAATTAAACATATTCCCCCGTCAATTGCCCGGTCGACAGCACCACCCGTTGACGCGTCCAGCGAAATAAACATAAAAATCAATAAAAGATACCAAGAACCCTGGAGAATGCCTAGGTCCAGTATCATAAAAAACCATATAAAATCGGATCAAACTTAACATCCCAAAGGCGACCCCCCTCCAACCAACAACAATTCACTTATCACAAAAAATTATCAATAAATCAACAAAAATTTAAGTTTTTGTTTAGCTGTTTTTAATTGATTTTGAAGTATCCAATTTAGACGTATAAATATTCCAATACCGAATTACCGAGTTTCGAAGGGAAAAATTCGATCTTTCATTTTTATTATTCTTGGCTGATATAATTTATTGAAATTTCTAGTTTGAAGTCCGTGGTCAATACTTTTAAGTGAGAAAAGTTTCGAGGAACGGAAAAACGAGGGAAGCAAACCACGGTCATACTTCAGTTTGAAGAGGATAGATTCAACCGTCACAAAATGTCTTAAAGGAAGAATATTAAGGAAGCAATACAGAGAATCAGCTGACGACTTCGCTGGATATAATTTAGGGGAAGGCAAGTAGCTCTTAAGGACCCGTAAAGCTTTGTTCTGTTGTCTCTGAAGTGGCATAATATGAGAACTAAATGTGTTAAGGTAAACAAATGATGAAAACATTAAATGAGAATGAATAAGTGCATAATAAAGTCATCTCATTGCTTCAAAGTCTTTATTTTAAAATCACTTGATTCAATTAGTTGAAGCTCAAGAACTGCAGCGTTACAACGCGAGAAAACGACAAATTTCGTTTTATCAGCGTAAAGAGCTAGGTAATTTGACTCAAGCCACAATAGAAGATGGTTGAAAGCTTCTTCCAATGCAAGTTTCAAACAGCTCACATCTTTCCCTAAGACAGTACACGCAGTGTCATCCGCAAATTGCAAATTTAAACCAAATATTCTCATTGAATTATTCAGGTCGTTCACATAAATTAAGAAAAGTAGGGGACCAAGGATTGACCCTTGCGGGACACCAGCGGTATTAGATTGACGAGTTATTTCAGATGAAACATCACCTCCATCAACATACTGAGAACGGTCCTTAATATAAGATGCTATTAGGGATTTTGCTGGCCCTCTTATACCGTAACGATCCAACTTATGTATTAAATTATCATGAGATATTGAATCAAACGCTTTTTTAATGTCAAGAAAAATGGAAGCTGGAATTTCTCCACGGTCAAGAATATCATGGACATACTGTGTCTGTAATAGGACCGCATGATCGGTAGAGTGACATTTGCAAAATCCCGACTGAAGGTGATTTATCACATCAAAATGATCTAGATAACGTACTATTCTATTATACAGATAAAGTTCAATTATTTTGGAAAAAGCCGACAGGAGCGATATAGGCCTATAGTTTGATGGATTTGTTTTCTCTCCTCCTTTGTAAAGAGCCAGTATTCTTGAGTCTTTTAACGACGCAGGAAACGTCCCATTCTTAAATGCCAGGTTTATTATATGACATAAAATGTGCGAAATTTGGGGGAGTATTTCTTTCAACAGAAATGTCGATGATCAATCAATACCCTCAGAATGACCATTTTTCAAAAGAGTAACTACATTCTTTAATTCTTGTTCAGAAACCGGTGTTAAAAATATTGACTTATCATATGATGGCGGAAGGAAATTTCTAAAGTCATTTTTATTTTGACTACTTGACCCTGACGAGGCAGCAGATTCAGCAGTTTTTTCCCCTATTTTAGTAAATGCCGGTTTAGGGCATCTGCTATTTCCTTCTTATCATTAAGAGGTACTTGATTTTCAGGCATGCACATTTCATCTGGAAAACTTTGGTCCTTCCTTTTACTAAGGCATTCGTTAATTAGAAACCAAGTCTTTTTCGGAGAGAAACGAACTTTCTCAAACTCTCGTTCATAATAATTCCTTTTTTCCAAACAAAGAATTTTTGACAATTGACTTTTATACCTTTTAAATTTAGAAATATTTTCATCAGATGGACAGTTAAGTTGCCTCCTGAATAACTGATTTTTAAACTTTATAGATCGTAGCATGCCTTCGGTTATCCACGGCTTATTAGGAGATTGATAACGACCAAATCTTTTTCACCGGGCATGTTTCATCTATTATTTCCTTAAACTGCTTTAAAAATAAATCCATGACGTGGTTCACATCCTCAGATTCGAAAGGTCCATTATCATTCATAATACTTAATCTTTCTTTTAATAGTCGTAGCGTATTTTTATTGAGCAACCGTGACTTTTTGGAAAAAAAAAATTTATTCGATTTAAGCTCACTTTTTAATTCAGAAAACAACATGAAATGATCAGAATAGTCCACCAACACTATCCTTATTAGATTAGTCTCGAAATTCGTCATAATATTGTCAATCAGTGATGCCGACGTTGCACTCATTCATTTCTTTATCTGTTGTCTGATGTGAATCATAAATCAAATTGATGTTGAAGTCTCCCATCAAAATTACCCTTCTGTACTTGCATGATATTAGCTTCATGAGGATATTGAGTGATGACGAAAAAGAAGAGGGTGATACATGAGGGGGCTTATAACAAACGCAACAGGCAACATTCTCATTATGTATTTTCAATTGTAAAGTTAAAAATTCAACTTTCATTTCCTCATATAAGTCATCAAAATCTGTTATTTTTCGTGAATGAATATCATTACGTACATAACACCCGATTCCTCCTTTATTTTTGATACCCGTGATTTTTCAAAAAAAAATTATAACCCTGAATTTGGACTGAAGAAGACAGATTATCACTAAGAAATGTTTCACATACCCTAATCAACAAAATATTATGACTGGGAAGAAACGCCGATAGAAAATCCATTTTGCTCATAAGACCACGACAATTCCAGAATATTGACCGAAATGAACCCGGAGTAGCTATATGATCTATATCATTATTGTTAATATATTTATTTTGGGGGAGAGCCGCCACAGATTCGTCCATATTACCAAAGTCTTCTTTCACTAAATCATTCGCTAGAATTTGTTTAAGGTCAAGCGGATCCGCCTCTAGCCTATCAAGCCTATTCCCAACATTTGTAAATTTAGACATTGATTCTTAGTAGATAAATAATCGCTGGACGCGCCCCCAAGCGGGGCAGGCAAAACGGCAAAGAAAGGAAAATTAATAACTGAATGCAATATAATACAGTTGTACACTTAGGAACCTGATCTACATCTACAATAAAAAACAAAAAGAACAAAAGAGAAGACAACAAAAGACAAAAAAAAGGACCATGATTATTACGGCTAGGTCGTATTTGATTTTTAAGCAAACCATCACTTATCTCGACAAAACCCCATAAAAAAAAGAAAAGAAAAAAGAAGAACTTTCAACTGTTGTCACTTAAAAGGAATAATAGTGATTTTAAATAATCATTATAATCTTCACCGCAGTTCACTGATAACTGTTAAGCTTCATGATGGTCATCGTATTTTATCCACTTTTCAGAGTTCAGGTGACATTTCTAACCATAGATCCGCTCCCTTTTGTTTGATCCTGGAGGACTCACACTTTCCAGCTTCGCGCAGACCTTTAGTCTTAGCAAGGAGGCTGTTCCTGATATCGTTAAGTTTGGGAGGAAGATCAGACACAACGCGCGCTCCGGACCCTTTAAGCTTCCCCACATTACGCATAATTAATTGGACATCTTTGTCGTCGCTAAGGGAAAGAAAAACTGGCTTTAACGTCTCAGTTTTCGATGAGCCCCGCCTCGCCTAGTGGTAATGTTATTGCTTGTTTTAGACCCTAGTCTATAAAAATTGTCAATTGTAATAGGGCTAGAAATTCGCAAAATATCACTGATCCATGATTTCATGTTAGATTCCAGGGTTTGGTTACCCTTTTCGTTTCGTAGACCATGAATGACAAGGTTTTTTCTTCTGCTTTTTAAGTCAATTAACAATAGTTCTTTCGACAGTAATTCGCAGGAAGCTTTATGAGCATGCAGTTGGCTTTCGAGTTCACGAATCCTGTTGCCACGTTCTATTCCATCCGATTTTATGACTTCAATATCAGCTTTCAAACTCAAAAAACTTCAGTGACAATTCGTTTTGGCTTGCCATACAAGTTTTTTTTTAAAGAAAGTAAGGAGCAACATTAAAACTTAAAACGAACAAAAATTACTCCGTATATGAAAGGGGCTTTTCCTCCTCAACACCCCGCTCTTTACGCTAAAGTTTGACTCTTTCTCTAAACTCTATTTTTAAAAAAGTAAGAAACTTTAGCGTAAAGATCGGGGCGTTGAAGAAGAAAATCCCCTTTCATATACGGAGTAATTTCTGTTCGTTTTAAGTTTTTATGTTGCTCCTTACTTTCTTTAAAAAAAAGTTGTTTTTTTATTTAATTTCTGGCCGTTTTTGAATTAATGCATGTTTTGATCTTGGCTCTCCGCACATAAATAATTAAAAAGAAATTTGCATATTAATTAATTGCAATTAATCGGAAGATTTTGAGAAAAAAAGGAGCGAGGGAGGAGGCCTAGTTGCCCTCCAAGTTTTTGATCACTTAAAAAGCAATTAGAACTTTTAACTTTTACAAACGTTTTCATTGGTAAAAAAATAAGTAACTTACGAATTAAATTACGTAACGACCTTCTATATTCGTACGTTTTTATTGCGTATATGAGGGGGTTCAACCCTCGTCGATACCTCGCCCTTTACACTAAAACTTAGATTTTGTCCCAATTCCTTAAGAATGACCTCTGAATCACAAAGCCCGTAGAATAAATAGTTGAAATTACTAAAAAATACTTTAGTGCAAAGAGTGAGGTATAACAAGGAGGTAAACCCTCATATACGTAATAATTTTTGTTCGTTTTAAGTTTTAATGCTGCTCCTTACTTTCAGTAGAAAAAATGTTTCATATTTATTTTTTCATTGTTTTTTCAAATAATGCTAGAACATCCTGCGCCCCCATAATTGAAATTCTCCTCCCCCATGAAAAGTTTCTCCATGGAAATATCCTCCCACGTAACCCTCCCTCCTCAACTCTCCCCCTAAACCCAAAAAATCTCCCTGAAAACGTCTGTACACTTCCCAGTAACCATTACTAGATGTAAACACAGGTCAAAGTTTGTAACTTGCAGCCCCTCCCACTGGGACTGCGGGGGAGTAATTCGTCCCTAAAGACATAGTTATTAGGTTTCTCAACTATACTGAATAAAAAGGCTATCTCAGAATTTTGATCCGGTGACTTTTGGGAAAAAATGAGCGAGGGAGGGGGCCTAGGTGCCCTTCAATTTTTTTGGTCACTTAAAAAGGGCACTAGAATTTTTAATTTCCGTTAGAATGAGCCCTCTTGCGACATCTCACTCAGATTGCAACCACTCAGTCGATACGATCACCCCTGGGAAAAAAACAAACAAAAAAAAAACAAACAAATAAACACGGATCCGTGATCTGTCTTCTGGCAAAAAATGCGAAGTTCCACATTTTTGTAGATAGGAGCTTTAAACTTCTACATTAAGGTTCTCTGATACGCTGACCTGGTGGTGTGATTTTCGTTAAGATTGTATGACTTTTAGGGGGTGTTTCCCCCTATTTTCTAAAATGAGGCAAATTTTCTCAGGCTCGTAACTTTTGATGGGTATAACTGATCTTGATGAAACTTATATATTTAAAATCAGCATTAAAATGCAATTCTTTTGATGTAACTATTGGTATCAAAATTCCATTTTTTAGAGTTTCGGTTACTATTGAGCCGGGTCGCTCCTTACTACAGTTCGTTACCACGAACTGTTTGAAAATTATATCAAGTTTATCAAGTTTCATCAGCTTGGCATTAATGCTAACTTTTAAGTCCTCAAAATCCTTTTTGCTGACGCTCGCCATCATTAAATAAATCAATAATTACGATCTAGTTAGAACACTTTAGATCATTCCTTGTTATCAACAATAATCTTATGCAAAAAACAGGTTTTTCATGGTTGACTTTAGCGCGATGCTAACACCTTGAATGACCAGCCAGAGAATAACAATTGTCTTACTGTATTAATGATTATATCCAAAAAAAGGTGTTTGCAGTATGAACTCTCAAACATGACTGTTCTCAAATAATTCTTATAAAAAATGTCATTTTATGTCTTGCTCTCTCTTTAACGATTCAATTTTGCGCTTTGAGATATTAAAGGTAATTCTCCGGGATAAATTTTCACCAGGATTGAATTGTCCACAGGGTATTTCTGTGAGGAGGGGGATTTCTCCGTGGAGGTGGAGCCAGATATCCTGGCTTTATATTAAAAAACGATTAGAAATTAGAGAAAAAAAGTTTTTTTCAACTGAAAGCAAGAAACAACATTAAAATTTAAAATGAACAGAAATTGTTGTGTATTTGGGGGGGTGTGACCCCTCCTTAACACCTCTCTATTTCCGCTAAAATTAAATTTTGTCCCTGTTCTTTAAAAACGGCCACTGAAACACAAAGGTCGTTTCATTACAACAATAGTTAACTTTTTTTAAAGTGCCGAAAAACTGTAGCGTGAAGAGCGAGGTGTTGAGAATGAGGCAGCCCCCCTAATAAACATAATAATTTATGTTCATTTTAAGTTTTAATGCTGCTCCTTACTTTCAGTTGAAAGCCTTTTTTATTATTTAATGAAGCTTAGAGACCATTATTTTCCTTATGGCAACGGAAAAGTATGTCAATTAAAGTAAAAGTACACAACAATGAAAAAAAAGTAATTAATTACAAAAAATACACAAAACAATAGCCTACTTAAAAGAACTAAGGTATAAACTTCCAGCATTCAGTTCTGTTGAGAAAAATGCCGAAGCGTTGGACAGATATTTTTGAATAATATCGTCGATTTTGAACTTGGTTATCAAACACCAAAATATTTAATACCTTTAGACTCAGTATTTGTAAAAAAAAAAAAAAAAAAGTAACACATCATCAAAGCAGTTTGTTCAAAGTAAAACATTAAAACTAAGATTAAGAAAATCAAATAACGTTTTTAATTCAATGTTTTAAATTTTGAATAAAAAAAAACAATATATTTGACGTCTTTATACTTCATAGCTATAAAAAATTAAGTCTTTTTAAAGTGACAACTAGATAAATACAAACATTCCTGGAAAAAAAAAATAAATTAGTGATAAAAAAATAAAAAAAAGTATCTGTTCAGGGTGATAATACAGAAATTCCAAGCATTCCGTTCAGCGGTAACATTCCTGATTATTGCGGCTTCATATATTTGCTCATGTGTACTCTTGCAATGCAAGCAAAAGTTAACGACATATTTTTACCGAAACTGTTCCTTATTAAGTTGTTTTCCTTGTGTTTTCTATAAGTGTACTTATTGCACTAATTACTGATAACAATACACAAATTTAGGATCACCATAAAAATCGGATCCTTTGATCCGATCAATAGGATGCTATCAATAGTTAGGCTCTTATACCTTCTTTATTGACAAGGATTCTTATTTACTTATCATTCACTACCATGAAGAATTTGAACTTTTTTTTTCTTTCTTTTTTTCTGTTATTCCAACCAAACCATATGGAAAAAATGATTATAAAAAACTATAAAAGGAGTAACTCATTCACAGATTAGAACTTATATTTTCCCTATTTTCCTTATCTTGTAATTACTTTATAGTCCCAAGGTTTCAGGGGCACGTCCCCCTGTAAGCAATACATTAATTGCGACATTGCCACTCGAAAAAGCAGGCGAAGTTTGCCCGGATAATCGCTTTGATTACATATTTCAACCATACTCCGATATTCATGATTTTTTTATAGTTTATTTCTCTCTTCTATGAAATTTGAAAAAAAAATAGACCGAGTACGTTCATGTATCAGGGTACGAAAATGTAGCAAGGAATATTCGCAGAGGGGTGGGCTTTTAATACAAATGCTTAATTCAATTACTCAGGGGCCACTCACATGGGGTTCCTGGCTAGCATTATGTATATTTAAGGGACAATTTCATGGATAAATATCTCTAATGTAATTGAAGAAATTCATTGGCGGAACAATAAAATATATAACATTGTATCAATCAATTTCTTTAAATTGACTTACCCTTTGTCTTATTTTTTCTTTCATAAATTGAGAAACAGTGTTAAAGAAGCTCAATGCAATGGGTGGGAAGTTAACTTGATGAAACTGTTTTGGCATGAAAGGTTGACCGTCCTGCAAGTAAAATTATATCACTGCACCACATATAATTAAGCATAAAGTATCAACTCTCATGGGATTGATTTGCTTTCTAAATATCAAGTGAGCTCGGAAGAGGTAATATATATATATATATATATATATATATATATATATATATATATATATATATATATATATATATATATATATATATATATATATATATATATATATATATATATATATATATATATATATATATATATATATATATATATATATATATATATATATATATATATATATATATGTATATATACTACTACTAATAACTCACTGCAGCACCAAGCCGCCTGAGGCCAACACAGCTACGCACGCTCCTCTTCCAACCTAATCTATTTAAAGCCTCCCTCTTTACACCCAACCAGGAAGTTCCCATCTCCTTTAAATCTTTTTTTATGACATCCTCCCAACCCAGACAAGGACGACCTGCTTTCCGTGTAGCCCCAGACGGTTGGCCAAAAAGGACAATCTTCGGTAATCTGTCATCCTTCATCCGTAGTACGTGGCCTAGCCAGCTCAACCTTTCTTTCATTATAGCCCCAGAAAGCGGGATTGAACCACACTTTTCGTACAACCTACTGTTTGAAATACGGTCAGTCAGCCGGGTTCCCAGAACAATCCGTAGGCAATTTCTCTGGAAAACATCTAGTAAATTTTCATCTGCTTTTCGGAGTGCCCATGCTTCAGAGCCATATTTGACCACTGTCATCACTGTAGCTTCCAATATTCTAATCTTGGTTTGTAGACTTATCTTTCTATTCTTCCAAGCTTTTTTTAACTGTGAAAAAACACCCTGGGCCTTACCTATTCTACTTTTAACATCTTAACTGCTCCCACCATCTTTACTAATAATACTACCAAGGTAACTGAAGCTCCCAACCTGATCAATCTTTTCGTTACCTAATGTCACCTATTCATCTTCACTTATTCCTAGCCTTAGTGACTTAGTCTTCTTAACATTAATTTTCAAGCCTATTTAAGCACCCTGAACTCGTAAAACCTCTAAAAATTCGTTCATTTTGCTCAGACTTTCATCTAATATGCTTAAATCATCAGCGTAATCTAAGTCCAGGAGCGTTCTTCCTCCCCATTTGATTCCATGGTCTCTAATTACCTTTCCTGTGCTCCTTAAGACGAAGTCCATCAAAATGATCCATATAAAGGGGGATAGAACACAACCCTGCTTAACTCCTGATTTAATACAAAACCAGTTGCTAACCTCATTTCCTACCTTAACGGCAGCAGTATTATTCTCGTACATAGCGCAAATCACTTTAATATATTTTTCAGGTATACCATATAACGACAAGACCTTTGTTAACGCTGTTCTATCAACAGAATCGAAAGCTTGCTCATAATCGATAAAACTGAGGACCAAAGGTGTTTGACAACGAAGGGACTTCTCAATTATTAACCTAAGAGTGAAAACATGGTCGACACACCCTCTTCCTTTTCTAAAACCGCATTGTTCTTCCCTTAAAACTTTGTCTACAGCATGTCTCAGTCTAAAAAGTATCATATTACTCAGTAATTTGCTACCTACAGAGACCAGACTAATGCCTCGATAATTACGACACTCACTCTTGTCACCTTTCTTATACAGTGGTTTAATTAAAGTTTTCCTAAAATCATTAGGTACTTTCCCTTTTTCAAAAATCATGTTTATAACCTTCAGTAGCTTATTCCTAACCTCAGAGCCACCATATTTAAGAAACTCATTAATCATACTATCAGCACCTGGAGCCATATTATATTTTAATCCTTTTAGTACTGTCGCTAATTCTTCCTCACTAAACAAATCTTCCTTCACATCCCCCCCCCAAGCACGCTGTCCAATTATCGCTGCATATAAATAGATTGTCAGGTTTACCGACCCTCGAACATGCAACGTACAATTGTCCATGGGAAAAACAATCATTATTAAGATCTATACCACATTTTTCTAATGATTGACCTTGAGCTTTGTTGATGGTGATTGCAAATGCTAATCGAATTGGGAATTGCAATCTTTTAAATTGAAAAGGCAGATCCGTTGGAATCATGGGAATGCGAGGAATAAGAACAGCCTCACCCTCAAAAGGCCCTGTCAAGATTGTGGCCTCTATTACGTTTCCATTGTTTTTTTTTTACGGCAAGTCGCTTGCCATTGCAAAGCTTTGGTGGGTTGATATTTCTTAACAGTATTATTGGTACGCCTATTTTTAGCTGTAGCTAAAAATAGCTCTTCCGTGGAAAGATCCACGGAATTTAAAAATTCAGATGGATAATTAACCGCCTCATTTGGTTCCAAAACTGTGTCGACTGACTTGTAAAGGACTGCCCGGTCTCGAATCTTGGTCAAAACAATATTGTTGATTTCGTGGACGTCTATATTTTTGGGTGCAAGAATCGCTCTTTCACTTAGCCATTTATTATTTTTATAATTGTTTAGAATATTCGGAAATACTTTTTCAATCAATTCATTTTTGGACGTCACTAAGTTACAGAATTCAGCAGGTAGTTGCATACGTCCTGAAATTGAGTCTTTCGTCTGCAGGGGTTGATCTAGGTATTATAGGTAATGTTTGCCTGGAATCTCCCGCAAGCAATATTAATGTGCTGCCAAAGGGTTTCGAATTCCCTCGCAAATCTTTAAAACATTGATCCAGAGCCTCGAGCGATTTTTTGTGTGCCATTGTGCACTCGTCCCAAATAATAAGTTTGCATTGCTACAATACTTTACCCATCCCAGATGATTTGGAAATATTGCACGTGGGAGTTTCTGTAGAATGCAAATTCAGAGGCAATTTCAAAGCGGAATGAGCAGTTCTTCAACCAGGCAGCAACGTTGCGGCTATTCCGGACGACGCAATTGCCAACGCTATATCATTTTTTGATCGAATTGATGCCAGAATCAGTTTTATCACAAACGTTTTACCAGTACCTCCTGGCGCATCCAAAAAGAAAATTTCTCCAACGTTGTTGTCGACACAATGCATTATCGTATCATAAATGTCTTTTTGTTCCGACGTTAACTTGGAAATGTTATTTTGTACATACGACAATGGATCACTCGTACTGTAACTTTGTTCACGATCCAATTCTACACATGTCGAAACAGCAGCGGTACGATTAGGTGAAGGCATTCCCAAATCCTGAAGAGGTTTGTTTGCCATACATACGCACAAATCTTCTATAATAACTAAAGTGTAGTTATAAATTTCTGGTGTAAAATCAAAAGTCACATCTGACGTCTCTAACCGTTTTCGATGGAATATATCTTCGGACATTTTTGATTTATATTTTTCCCATAACTCTGTAGGAGCTGATGGAGAGCAAGTTGTTAGTATGATGCCAAACAATGGACGAATTTGACTTGGAGTTGACGTTTCGCACGCGTCATTGATGCAATTATCCCAGTGTTGGTCATTCTCCAATAAATTCAGAGCTTGGCATTCACTAGGGTAAGTGTCATGTATAGTACCGTTTACAGTTCTCAAATACTCAAAGGACGTCGGACCGGGTACATTCACCAAAAGCAGGCGTAGAAAGAAGCATTCATGTTGATTGGGGTGAACGGTGTATAGTCTTCCTATCGTGGTATCTTTGAAGATGGTAGGTTGGCCGTCGACTGACTTACCATGTTTTCGACGGTCAAATACTTTATTTTTAGTATTCCACGTGTAATACGAAGGCACTTCAGTATACAGCAGTTTTTTTTTGCAAAAGAATCATTTTTGCATATCGAAAAGAAAGCAGTTAACTTTGTATCCGGTGGATTCAGGGCCCTTTGTTGCACGTTGGATTCCGACAAATAAACACGTTGACCATTCTGTAAATGTACCGCTAAGTGAACAACAGCTGGACTACGTTCATGTATCGGAAATGAAAGAATTCGCCAAACAGCTTCATTACCGCTTATGTATCTTCCAGCCTGATATTGTACGATTTCGTCGATATCTTTCATTTCGGACTGCAAGCCAAAAACTGCCATGTCACTGCCTTTGTTGACGTATTTACATATGTATTTGATTGCCTTTACGGAGTTACAGTATTCAACGCTTATGTGTGCATTACATGTTTTTGATAATAATGGGCAATATGGAACAACCCACTGGTTATCTACTTCGATGGTGGTACCGTTACGCTTCTTTATTATTGCTGTTTTACCGCCATCTTCAGTAGATCTTCTTCTATATTATGGGTAACCATCATTGCCAGTAATTGTGTTGGATACTAAAAGTCGAGTATATTGCTTTGTGCACCTTCCTTTGGCCATGCATGGTGAATTTTCGTTCAGTGCACCGCAAGGTCCATGTATCATATTTTTTACAACAATATCATATAACCCCTTATCGACATTTTCATCAGGTATTTCAGCAGAAATCACATCATCAATTTCGTTAGAAGTAATTTTATTATGTAGCCAGATTAGTATATGTGCGTGTGGCAAACCTCGTTTTTGCCATTCAAACACTTCCCAAACACTTCAAGTTTTACTATGTAGTTTATCAGTGATTTCAACTTTTGCCGGAAGACGCGGGCCGTAATGTCATGTCTATGAACCGCCGATTGTCCTTGAAGTAAAAGCTGCTGTATCTCGTCCCAAGATTGATTACATGTAAATGTAATAAATAAATCTGGACGACCATAGAGACGAACATACGCAATAGCATCTTGAGCATATTCATGCATATGACGGGGACTGCCAGCATATGACGAAGGTAAAATCGTTAATCTTACAATGTTTGTGGTATAACCGTCATTTACAACTGCATCTCGCAAATGAATGTATTGTTCAGAGCGGAGCTTGGTCTGATTCAGACGGATATATAGCAAACGTTCTGATTCAATTTTTGCATACATATCAAAGACATTTTGGTGAAACAATTGACGGCATTTTAAAACATAATTGTCTTCATCCTGCCGAATCATTAGTCTATAGGAATAATAATGCATTGCACTGCATTTCTTATTCATTTCTTTGTTAGTGGCTGGATTCATCAATTTAATATTAAAGTGATAGCCGTCGGCTCCATCCCAAAAAATGATAGGATATTGTAGGGCATCGTAGCATCGATGAGTTTCAGCAATTCTTACCAACTGAGCGTTTCGCTTATGAAGAATAATATCTCGAGGTAAAAACTGATCACCGACCATAACGATTGCCACTTCGTCGATAGTTGGAGCATTGTATCTACGCACATGTTGGCCAGGAGGCGTTTTGTCAGCGGAAATAACAATTATTATGCGTATCAGTAGCCATCAAATCGATGGCTGTTTTGAACAGACGCACTAAATTATTATTTTCGTGGAAAAGATGTTGCAATTGGGAAACGATTGTCCTTTCAACGTTGGGAGAAATTTCGCAACGTGCATTCAATTCAGAATTTCTATCACTGATGAAGCACAATTGTAAAAATTTATGATTCTCGCCTGAGAATGGTAGAAGGGACCCTGCTCTATGATAAATTTGCCCTTTTACTTTGAGAGTAGGCATAAATTGATCTGGATTTTCGATTTGGGCACCAAACGACATCATTTGGAAACATGAGTTATATTTTCTGATCTGTGATAAAAAGCGCTTAGATTCTGACGTAGCTCCAGTAAGCAAAGTCTTCAATGGCTCTGGTGGTGCAGCCAATAGAGGAAGTTTAACTTTTCCTGAGGCGCAACACATTCCCATTGTTTCACCATTGAATTTCAAGGCCTTGCAATATGGACAAATTTTAGACATAGTCCCGATTTGAACACATCTACTCAAGCTATAATCATCGACTGGGCTGTACCTGAATGCCAGGCGATAATTTTCAGGTTGCTCTTGTGATTCCTCGGCACGCTTTCTTTTCTTACTTTCTCTATCAGCCGCAAGCCTGTTTTCTTGCTGTTCTTGTGATTCCTCGCCACGCCTTCTTTTTTCACTTTTTCTTTTAGCAGCAAGTCTGGTTTCGCATTGCTCTTGTGATTCCTCGGCACGCTTTCTTTTCTTACTTTCTCTATCAGCAGCAAGTTTTTTGGCATACTCTTTGAGCAGCTTCCTCGGCTGTTGACATCGAAGGTTCTTCAGTCATTTTACAATTAAACATTTTTCCGTGAACGAATGTCTTAAATACCTTTAATGACGTCATCGTCATAATGACGACATGACGACCTGATGACATGACGTCACTCAACACACAGACACACTAATGACGTCATCGTCATAATGACGACATGACGACCTGATGACATGACGTCACTCGACACACAGACAACTTATTTTTATATATATAGATATATATAATATATGTATATATATATATATATATATATATATATATATATATATATATATATATATATATATATATATATATATATATATATACATACATATAAATATATATATAAATATATACATACATATATATATATATATATATATATATATATATATATATATATATATATATATATATATATATATATATATATATATATATATATATATATGTATATATAACCAATTTTCCCAAATCAAGTGAAAATAACAGTAAAAATTGAAAAGTGAGCCATATAGCACAACGTAAAGAAATACAATAGGAAAACTGACTAGTTTCTGTGGATGCTAGAATTATGCATGTTTATCTTAGTTTTGTCAAGGTCTTTGAACAAACTAAATTTCAACTGGGGGTTGGAACTGGGGTCGGACCTTTGGTTAAAATACACTTTTCGAAGCCTTTGACGCCAACTTCTAACCCACTCCCCCATTCCCAACTACCATTCCCCCACCCAACCACCACCAACCCCACAACTCGGCTTTAGAGTAACCCAGAAAATCCTTTTTCATAACAGCTGATGCGCACAAACATTCTTCCATATAGTTTTATGAAGTTCGAAACAACATTAGTGTAGTTAAATGAAAAATTAAAACAAACTTCAGAAACAAGAGAGATATTACCCGCACTTCCCTTAGTCAGGTTGTAAGTCTCAGACTGATTAGGGACAAGAAGTGTTTGACTCATTTCTTGGGCAGCGCAAGATGCAATGCTACAGAATTGCTTCTAATAGTTCTTCAGTCATTCTGTTATAAAGCTTTATAAATCTTATTATTAAAAGTATTTTTCATAAGTGGAAATATGCACCAGATACTCTAACAAGAAGCGACCCGGCTCAACAGTAAGCGCAACTTGAAAAACGGAATTTTGAGACAAATAGATATATCAAAAGAATCGGCTTATCCTGGTGATTTCAAATATATAAAATATAAAAAAAATATAAAAAATATTCAAAAAAAGGGGGATAGCCACTAAAAATCATAGAATCTTAATAAAAGCGGACTATCAGATTCAGTATATCAGAGAACCCTGTTGCAGAGGTTTCAAGTTCCTATCTGCAAGAAAGCGGATTTTAGTATTTTATACCAGAAGAAAGGTCATGGATGCATGTTTTTTTTTTATTATGTTTTTTCCATTATTATTTTCCCCATGGGTGATCGTATCGACCCAGTAGTCCTCAAATATGGGGAGAGGGCTCATTCGAACGGAAATTAAAATTTCTAGTTCCCTTTTTTAAGTTACCAAAAATATGGGGGCAACTAGGCCCCATCCTACACCTTTTTTCTCAAAATCATCTTATCAAAATTTTGAAATAGTCATTTTTTTCAGCTTAGTCAAAAGGCCGAATAACTATGCCTTTGGAGATATCATGATCTCAAGAGCCCATGAAGAAAGGACTTTAAGTCATAAAATTTATTTATTATTAAGAAATATTCAAAGATTTTTCAGGGGGGTGAGGAATTTTCAAAAGAAAGATTTTCCATGGGAAGAATTTTCCCATGGGGAGGGGGGTTTCAATGGGGTGAATTTTTCAGGTGAAATTTCACGCTGGGGGAATTTCCCAGAATTCCTATATGAAATTTTTCTTATGTCTCGCTTTATCTTTGCCGACTCAATTTTACGCCTGGAGATGTTAAGGGCAATTGTCCGGGGTAAATTTTCAGCAAGATTGAATTGTCCAGAGAATATATTCGTGGGGAGGAGGTATTTTTCCGTGGATTTCACTTAAATGGAGGTTTTCACTTAAAAGTAAGGAGGATAATTAAAACCTAGAAGGAACAGAAATTATTACGTATGTAAGGGGGGTTGCTCCTCCTCATTACCTGGCTCTTTACGCTTAAAGTTGAATTTTGTCCCAATTCTTTAAGAACGACTCCTGAAACACAAGGTTCGTTTAATTAGTACAAAAGGAAGCGTTTTTAAAAATACTTAAGAACTTTTGCGTAAAGAGCGAGGTGTTAAGGAGGATCAACCCCCTCATATACGTAATAGTTTCTGCTCGTTTAAAGTTTTAATGATGCTCCTTGGTTTCATTTGAAAAGACTTATTATTTTATTTAATGTTATAAAGGCATGAAGAGGCATTTAATCTCCTACACTTTTTAAGATTGTGTTTGTTGTGTTTTAACTCAGATTCTGGATGCTTGCATTTCCAACTTTGCTTTATCTTGCATGTGCGGACCATCTGTATCTGATTAGCGGCTCCAAAAATAGTGTCTTTCTACTTTTCCCATTATTTCTTCTTATAGAGAATAATATTCCCATTATTATTATTTTCCCATTATTTAGAGACAATTATTTCCCTGGTTTCTGTGACCATTGTGTTTCCTCAAAGTCTTTCCCCTGCGTTTAAGAACGGTAATTTAAGATAAACCCAGACACATTAATTTTTTTTTTTCATCTTAAACCCTTGATAAAAAAAAATATAAGGAATTTAGGCATTTCTGCCATAGTCTCAAAGTAATAAATAATGAATAGGAAACTCTCATCTCATGTATTGTTTATGTGCATTTATCCCCTTATCATCGTCTTCTTTTATTTTATTTTTTTTGTAGTTTATGTATATTTCTCTGGTGTTGTTTTTTCTTTCTCATTGCTACTCTACAATTGTAAGACCATGTAAGTAGTCAAATAAATTTATCAATAGATGTTTCATTTTGATACCGGGAGATTTTTTGGGCCACCAAATTTAATATTTTGCCGAATCTGATATCTTCGTAAAGCCTTCGACGCCGGATCCTTAAAACGCAACGACTAGACTCGGATTATATTATGCTGAAAAAATGTGTAAAATAGTATCTCCATCTAGAACCTTAAGTAATCGGTTTAAAAAAGTATTCAAACTTCTTTCGGTTGAGTTAACGTCAGACGTTTTAAAAATGACTGTAAAAAGTAAAAAATGGGGTGCTACTGATAAAAGCTTAAAAAAATCGAAAAGTCACTAATTTTCAATTAAAAGAAAAGTTTTTTTCATTAAATGATAAACTATTGAAAGAAAAGTAATTTAGAACTAAATTAAATTCCAAGAATTACCTGCCAGTATCTGTTCATCTTTTTTGTCGTTGACATCGGCATAGCACTAATATGACTGATTCCCATACCAGTCGCATCAAAAATTATAACAATACCACTTATCATTGCCTGGAAAGTAAAATGTCAAAATAGCTTTAAAAATTTTCTATAATATTTCAAAGAAATAACAGAAGTTTGAATAACCAAAAAATTTGTAAGCAAACTCTAAAGGGAAGATCGTCAATAAGTTCTAGGTAATTAGACAGGAAGTTGACCTAAAACTTAAGGAAAAGATAAATTTTAATTCAAACTCCATGATATAGGAAGATTACAACGAGAAAATTGTAGTCTACTTCTTCAAAAATGTATATGAAGCTCCTTCATTTACAATTTTGCTCCCTAACACATAAATGGCTCCCTTAGAGGATAGACAGACTTAGTATTTTTTAAGGCAAGAACCGGATATTTTTATCCCCGTTTCATATCAGATTTTCAAATTTGGATATTTTCTAGACTGCTGCTAATCTCTAGTCTTTTTATACTAATGAGGCCAAGGAATGAAAAAATTACATACTTTTAATGCCATATTTCCCAAGATATTTGTTGAAGAAGCGCAAGGTAATTCAGTCTCATTCAAAATGCTTATTACAGTGTTGTCTAGCAGTTTTTTTGTCCAGACATCAATATTTAACCAATTTACGTGTGAATATAAAGGCCTAAAATACGCTTTTAAGCATTGGAGAGCACCACATCTGTGAAGTTCTTAAAAATGAAAAGATGTTTGCCTAACGACCTCACAAATAGAATGTATAGTGGTACATTTATTTTCAGCTTTAAAGATATAGGTCAAGTTTGACTTAATGAAATCAAAATTTTTCTTCATGCTAAATTGCAAGACACTTACTATAGAAGACTACAATAACGCATCTACATTGAGCATGCGTATTGATGGGTAGCCCTAACAGTTTGTTCTTAATTTGAGGGTCTGTGTTTTATGCGTCAAAAACAGTTACCAAGATTATGCTACTTTTTTTCACGAAAAAACTGAGATTATGTGCGTTCAAGCGATAAGCTCAGCTTATGTTTGAAGGTATACATTTTTATAAAGTTAGGAGAAAACGCAATGTCTATTGAGCCCTGGAAAAAAAAAGATACAAAAAAACCTATTGACAGTCCGATATTCCTCTCAAAATTTATTTGCCAAAATCAACGACCAAACTGTCTTTGCATGATCGTTTCCACCACAGTATGGAGTTTTACTAATAAAAAAACCAAAGATTTATAACACCAAATCTGTCAAAGTGTTTGCTATAGGAGTTTAAGGTAATCCAATCTGACTCAATATACTTACTAATAGTTTACCATAAAAATAGTTTTTTTTTTTGTGTTGATATTTTGAAAATTTGAACTCCATATTAATACGGAATATCTGAAAGTGATGCATGAATCTAGGCGGCTAAGCAAAAGGCATGGACAAAATATTCGAGGTAATTTTGAATGAGAATGAACAACGAAATCTACGGCTGGAAGACAAGTGACAGCGATGATCACATAAAATCCTAAACAAAGTATCTGCTTCGAAGAGAAGGAACAGTGAAAATCAAAACGAATCCCAGAAGAGCAGAAATCATATATAATGACTCTCTGAAGAATTTAGAGGAACAAGGAATTGAATTCAAGCCAAAATTTCTTAATTCAATTGAAAACACTAATTTGACACACCATGACTTAAAACTAAAAAATAACGAGACGATTATGCCGAACTTGTTCAGAGCCTTAATTTTGGGAAGAAAAATCATACGAGTTTGGTCATATTTATGAGTTTCAGAAGAAAATAAGTTCTATAAAATGGACAATTCTTTCATGCATTAACATGAAAGAAGAATTGAATTCACTCCCAACTTTTTCATTTCAACTGTTATGGCATATTTGACACCTCGTGACAAAGAACAAACTAATAACGAATATATTAATCCCTTTAAAAGGACAACCGTGTATTTATTTAAAAGGCCTTTTCGTTAGAATTATATGCCTTGTTAGTATATTGCCCAGGGTCGTTGCATCAAACCAAACCTGAAGCCATGACATCAAGAAGACGCTCACATCATCTG
The DNA here is from genome assembly GCF_032884065.1 of Artemia franciscana. NCBI lineage: Eukaryota > Metazoa > Arthropoda > Branchiopoda > Anostraca > Artemiidae > Artemia > Artemia franciscana. The sequence continues at coordinate 37,798,614 of NC_088867.1, forward strand.
AAGTTAGAACTTAGAAACCTGAAGCTATGACATCAAGAAGACGCTCACATCATCTGAAGTTAGAAGTTAGAAACCTGAAGCCATGACATCAAGAAGACGTTCACATCATCTGAAGTTAGAAGTTAAAAACCTGAAGCCATGACATCAAGAAGACGCTCACATCATCTGAAGTTAGAAGTTAGAAACCTGAAGCCATGACATCAAGAAGACGCTCACATCATCTGAAGTTAGAAGTTAGAAACCTGAAGCCATGACATCAAGAAGACGTTCACATCATCTGAAGTTAGAAGTTAGAAACCTGAAGCCATGACATCAAGAAGACGCTTACATCATCTGAAGTTAGAAGTTAGAAACATGAAGCCATGACATCAAGAAGACGCTCACATCATCTGAAGTTAGAAGTTAGAAACCTGAAGCCATGACATCAAGAAGACGCTCACGTCATCTGAAGTTAGAAGTTAGAAACCTGAAGCCATGACATCAAGAAGACGCTCACATCATCTGAAGTTAGAAGTTAGAAACCTGAAGCCATGACATCAAGAAGACGCTCACATCATCTGAAGTTAGAAGTTAGAAACCTGAAGCCATGACATCAAGAAGACGCTCACATCATCTGAAGTTAGAAGTTAGAAACCTGAAGCCATGACATCAAGAAGACGCTCACATCATCTGAAGTTAGAAGTTGGAAACCTGAAGCCATGACATCAAGAAGACGCTCACATCATCTGAAGTTAGAAGTTAAAAACATGAAGCCATGACATCAAGAAGACGCTCACATCATCTGAAGTTAGAAGTTAAAAACATGAAGCCATGACATCAAGAAGACGCTCACATCATCTGAAGTTAGAAGTTAAAAACATGAAGCCATGACATCAAGAAGACGCTCACATCATCTGAAGTTAGAGGTTAGAAACATGAAGCCATGACATCAAGAAGACGCTCACATCATCTGAAGTTAGAAGACAAGCAACAACAAGAATTAATATATACAAGCCTGCCGAATGCCGGGATCAGACCTTGAAAACGGTTACATAGTTGTTTTTTTCTTAAAACTTTCATATTGACATTTCTAACCACAAAAATGATCTAAAAAGGTCACAACTCTGAGGTGTAACTCGTATTTTTTCCAGGGTGGCTGTATCGAACCTATGGTGACGCCAAGACATCAAGAAGACATCATTCCAATCCCAATAAATGTAGAAAACTAAAAACGTTGGAATTTTCATATTAAATATCAATCAGTATTTTTACAAAACTGCATCACCCACTACTTTTTCTTAGCTGGTAAATCAAACCAGAGATTTCAATCAATAGACCGTTACTCCTTTCAAAATTGCATTACCATCCTTAGAATCACGTTCTAAAGTTCTCTATGATCCATGACTGTCTGAAAGTTTTTTTTTTAACACACAAGTAATTGCTCGGGACTTATAAGGAATCCAAAGACTTTTTTAATGGCTTAGAAACAATACATACCCACTTGCTAATTACTACTGTTGTGTGTTTACTTTTTTCTTTTCCTGAATTTTAAGCAGTACCACGCTGAATTTCTTGTGCTAAATAACGAAAAGATGTTCTTCCTAAAATATAAGCTGACAAATCGTTTGCCTTATTTATAGCCCTTTCCCCGATAAAAAAAACGCTACATCGCTTTAATAATGAGTTTTAAAAGCTTTTGAAATTTTCACCAGAAGGAAATTTAAAAACATGTTACTTTTTGGGTTTCTAGCCTTTATCATTAATGCTTTAGACATTTTTTTTTTATCAAAAAGTGCCAATACTTTATATTATTTGTTTTTCTTTGTTTTCTTTTGTGTATTTTGTTTTGTTCTTAATTATTGTCAAATTAATGGGTCTAATATTATTGTGATAATAAAATACCAGATAACTACAATTATTTCGAAGTGGGACAAGCATACCTGTTCATCATCTTTCATCATTGCCACATTAGTCATAAATCCAACTTTTTGGACTAATATGGGGTCAAATTCTGATGGATCATAGGCTCCAGGTCTGACCAAAATTATTTTTCTTCCCTTATGGTCATATCCAGGAAGATACAAGTTTAATCTAAAAAGGAAATCTAACTAAATGCATGAGCAAATTCTTAATTTTTATATAAACCTTTAATAATAATTGAAAATCAAGGTCTAAGTCAGCTCTTTTTATTGGTGGTGCATTCAATTGCATCTCAACCTTTGATGATAATAAGTTTGATCAAAATGATACTTTCAGCTAAGTATGAAACCAAAATGATATTTTCGGAGCTCAAAATTGGTTCTTTATCTTGGCTTGATCCTTATTTGCATAGATTTTTGGTAAATATATTCTACGCGGGTTTGAAGACGTGAGTAAATCCATAGATCTATCTAAGTATGATCACAGTAACATATTTTAAAGTAAAATTTCGACCGAAGAATTTTTTTCCTGTCCTTCGGATGGACTGGTGATTTCAAAAATTTCGCTTCGAACGTTAAAATGCTTTTCAATTCTTTCGTTACCTTGCTGATAGTGGCAGAAAAGCGAATCCAACTATAAGATAGTCCAAAGATGTTTTTACTTCCCTTAAAACAATTTGTATTTGCACATTAATGAAGCTTCTCGATTATTAAGGTGGGCCCTTGTATGGGCCCTGCATTGCGTTGCTACAGACGGGCTGGATCTCAGGGTCCCGTATTACCAAGTTCAGGTCAAACCCTCTGCGCCAGCAAAGGACAAGCGTAAATGAATTCTCCTGCTTTCAACCAAATTCTACTATTTTGCGTTTGTCACATACAATGATGGGTTTCTGGGGGAATTTTGCACTAACCATTTGCAAGGGTCATACATCCAAGCTCATAAGCAACCTAATGCATCGCAAAGGCAAGTAAGACAAAGTGCCCACGAAAATAGTTTTTGCCTGCCCAAAACCAGCCAACTAATAAATTATTTTTATTATTACTTGATTTATTATTATTTTTTTTCTTTTATAGTTTTATCAATCTATTATTATTATTTCTAATTCAGTTATTTATTTATTTATCTATTTTTTCAAGTATATATAATAGGTTATAGTCTATTTATTTTTAATTTATTTATAATAGTTTTAATTAAATAATTGAGGTTCAAGTAAGTAGTCAAGTTAATAGGTAAGTAGTTACGCAGACTTCCACGTGACCGCAAACTTTCATAGGTTTTCTGTAGCGCGAAAATGTTGTTTAATTTATTTAATTGTTTGTGAATTTACATTAAAAGAAAGGTACAAAAAATAAAGAATACGGCATTGGAATTTACAGTCCCTACCAGTAGTGCTGATCTCCTTTTCTTGGCCCTTAAGACAAGAAGTGCAATAGGGGTTGGTGGCCAACAATCCTGTGCTTTCACACACCCTTCCTGTTTACCTTCCCCATATTTCTCCAGGTACCTATTTAGAGCTGGTTGGACTCTGGCTGAGCTTACAGAGTCACACCAATGACCCCCGTCCCCAACAAATAATTGGGTACACTAGGGTTTGAACTCTTGCCCTCTCAAACATAGGATCCTAAATCCAACGCACCCATCCACTCAACCAGGACGGCCCTATGAACTCTGCTCTAAAGCTCTAAAGTTTCATAAGATCCAGCATAAAGAAAATATTTTTCGAACTAGAAAGCCCCAGTTTTTTTAATAGTATAGGTATTACACGTTAAACCTTTCTACTTTCTCAATTTCTGGGATTTGATATGATAAACGTAAAAGGACTAGGAGTGTTTTTTAAACCACGGAAAAATATTATAAGCTGAAATTTACTTCACTCAAAAGCTTGCCACCATTATAAATTAATGATATGAATGTTTTTGTTGTTTTAAACGGTTTTGAAAAATATCAAAGTTTCATTTTCTCTTTTGTCAGACTATTATAGTTATAGCAAATGTAAAAAAAAATCAAATTTTATTACATTCTTACGAATTTTTCTTTTTTTTTAATGGAACTACCTTTAAATGTTTTTTCTTTCCATTTTTTTCCCAGTCAAAGAGAGTGATAATTCACTAAACCTGTTTCTATGGTCTTTTTGGCGATTTTTCCTTCTTTTTCCAAATTTTTGTAACCTATTTCTATGGTCTGTTTGGCAATTTTTCAAATGTATGATGGTACAAAACTTTAGTTTTGGTCTGAAGCCTGGAGTAATTTAGACAACGGGAATGAAGTTAAAGAGCACAATTAAAAACTGACTCGAGTCATACACAATAGTTTTTATGTCTTTACTCACCCTTTATCGAGTATGCTTTGTATTTCGTTATTCGCGGGATCCCAGCCGGTAAAAAATTCTGGTAGTGCTCCTTTGATTGTCAAATGCATATCAATTTTGGTTTTCGCCTTTTCAAGGCTAAATTTAGAACCACGAAGGAAAGCAAGGAAAAACTCATCATCTGTAATTGTAAAAATAAAGTAAAATTAAAGATTAAAGCACTCAAGTAGCTTAGCAGCTTAGTCAAGAGCTTTCCTTTACTTAGTAAAGAACGCAATTCAGCATTGGAAGTAGTCAGAAAGCAACCACCCCATCACACCTTTTTTATCCTGCAAAAACTCTCAGATTCTCCTCACCAATGACACGAAATAAAATGTCGAAACAGCCATTTCAATAAATTTGGCTGTAAACAACAAAATTTGCTGCAGAAAGCTGCAACAAAGAAAGCTGCAGAGCCCATCTACCAAGTTTAGTTCATAGTGCCCAATATATGTGTGCTGGTTCGTCAATGGCGTCACCAGTTAAAGCAGTGGCTACTTCACCCCTTCACCCCTCTTTCTTCACCCCTGTATACGGTGGCGCCATCTACTTTTTCGAACTTGGTGACTTTTAATCTTCTGACGAAGCCACCAGATGCTGTTACCGTCCCTTTTTAGATGTCAGCACTGTTCACAGTAGAGCTTAAACAAAGCCGAGTGATATTTTCTTCTTTTTGTGTTAGTTTGTTATTTAGCATAGTGAAGCAACGCAAATTAGCTGTTAGCTACAATGTTGTTTAAATAAACCTATCTCTCTCTCTCTCTCTCTCTAAATTTCCTTCCACGGAAAAAGGACCGACGTAGCCGCTGGAGCAAAAGCGCCAAATTGTCCAAATACATTCTTTACAAGAATGTTTTATTACCTGTCTCACCTTGACCTGTCACATATTTTCAAAATTTGAATATTAAATAAAAATGAATTTGCTTTTTGAAATTATCTTTCGTTGTCTACTTATGTTCAAACGGACCTTACTTAAAAAACACTCCTCGTATAATAAAAATTTTGATCTAAATAAGTTTGTTAGAATTATGGGTAACGTCCCTCCTATTCTTATTGAAAAATAAGGTAGATGCAACCAAATGAAAATTAAACCTAGGTAAAATCCCCTTTCTGATCTCAATTTAAAAAAAAATCCAAAATTGTCCGGAGGACACTAATAACAGAGGATATAGCCATCTAATTGCATTCAGCAGTAATAAAGACATATACTAGCATCTTCCTTACCTGTTCTGAAGAAAAGTATTCACATAAACAAAACTTGGCAAAGTTGGTGAAAGATTACATATGATTTAATTAGTGAAAGTACAAAAAGCAATTGGTTTTCATTTTTCAACTATCAAAATTATTTCATCTTCGGCAAAAACTAATAATAACTATTCTTATGCTTCATTTTACTGAGTTGATTCCTTTTAGCCTTCAAAGGAGGGTTAGTGAAGCTTTGTGGGGGTATTCTTAGCAAAGAAGCTACAGAAAGTATGTTTTAAAACGGGATAAGAATAACAGTTTATTCAAATCGATGTAACTAGGAACAAATTCATGGGGATGCGAGGGTGTGAAAAAGTTGCTTGATCTTCTTTCAACGTGCTCATATCTTTTTCCTAACCAACTCAAAACTCATATGTGTAATTCCTAAGGTAAAAAAAATATTCTGGGCAAATAAAAAAAAAAGAATTAAAATAATATAGAAAAGCATAAAAAAATTGTTGAACTATTTGAATGTTACGCCCTGAAATTGCTAGAACAAGGGAGCCCTCTTGCAAAGATAAAACATTGTCTATTGAAGGATAGGCCCCAAAAACTGGGTCTCGAAAATGTTTGTTTATTTTTATTATAAAAAAACTACGGTACATATAAAAGAAGTCAAATATTTAAAAAAAAAATTAAAAGAATATTATCTTGTTTGAAAATAAGGGCAAAAAATGGGCCAGTAAGTTTTGTTCTGAACGGTTTGAAACTAAAAGTTCTATGACTCCTGGTGAAGTGAATCCTCCTGGAAAAGTAGAATTTTGAGGTAACCTCTCATAATTGTAGATCAAAGAAAGGTCCATATTTTTTTCTGTTCGCCTAAAGCTTTTAAGGATCGCTAACTGGATTAAGGAAACTAAACATTTTATCTGTGGGGAGAGGGTGTTAGGAGGACCGAAAATGATTACAAGGAGCAATTTTTTCCTGATCATCTCGAAATTTGCAGTCACGATTTCACAGGACAAGAGAAATCTACATACAAAAAGAAACTGTTTAACTTGTTGTGTAAGATTCCCCCAAAATTTAGCCCAAAAAGACGACAAAACTTTTGTTCTGAATATCGTAATACTTATATACTAAAGTTCTTGGGCCAAGAGGAGCCCAAAGTACAACAAAAAACAAGAAAGGAAGTGCTTTTCTTCTCAAAAGGGGTGAAATACCTTGTTTCTGAGTGATTTTAATTGCATAAGAAAGTTCTTGGGCTAATGGATCCTAATGTAAACGACATTATAGATTGGGGTACTGGTTTCAAACAGCTCATGGTAACGAACTGCAGTAAGGAGCGATCCGGCTCAATAGTGAACGAAATTTTTAAAAATGCAATTTTGATGCTAATACTTACATCAAAAGAATCGGATTTTTATGCTGATTTAAAATATATAAGTTTCATCAGATTTACTCTTACTTATCAAAAGTTACAAGCCTGAGAAAATTGGCCTTATTTTGGAAAATAGGGGGAAACACCCCTTAAAAGTCATAGAATCTTAACGAAAATCACACCATCGTATTCAGCGCATCAGAGGATCCTAATAGAGAATTTTCAAGCTCCTTTCTACAAAAATGTGGAATTTTGTATTTTTTGCCAGAAGATCAATCACGGGTGCGTGTTTATTTGTTTGTTTTTTGTTTTGTTTTCTTTTCCCCAGGGGTGATCGTATCGACCCAATGGTCCTAGAATGTTGCAAGAGGGCTCATTCTAACGGAAATTAAAAGTTCTAGTGTCTTTTGTAAGTGACCAAAAATAACTATGCCTTTGGGGACGACTTACTCCCTCAGAGTCCCCGGGGGAGGGGCTACAAGTTACAAACTTTCATCACTGTTTATATATAGTATGTTATTGGGAAGTGTACAGACTTTTTCAGGGGAATTTTTTCTTGGATAAGGAGGGGGTTGAGGGGAGGGGGTTACATGGGAGGATCTTTCCATGGAGGAATTTGTCATGGGAGGAGAGAATTTCCATAGAGAGGGCCCAGGATTTTCCAATATTATCTAAAACAAAAAACAATGAAAAGATAAATATGAAAAAGTTTTTTCAACTGAAAGTAAGGAGCAGCATTAAATCAAAACGAACAGAAATTATGATGCGTATGAGGGGTTCATCTCCTCCTAAATATTCATCTCCTGCTCTTTACGCTAAAGTATTTTTAGTAATTTCAACTATTTCTCCTACGGCCTTTGTGATTCAGGGGCCATTCTTAAAGAATTGGGACAAAATTTAAGCTTTAGTGTAAAGAGCAGGGTATTAAAGAGGGGGCAAACCCTCTCATATTCGTAATAAAATATACGAATATAGAAGTTCGTTACGAAAGTTAATTCGTATGTTAGGCTACGTATATTTTTTTACTAATAAAAACGTTCGTAAGAAATTAAAAGTTTTAGTCGCCTTTTTAAGTAACCAAAAGATTGAAGGGCAACTAAACCTCCTCTCCCACTTCTTTTTTCTCAAAATCATCCGATCAAAACTAAGAAAAAGCCATTTAGCCAAAAAAAATGCAAATTTCGCTCTAAGCATTCATGTGCGGAGAGCCAAAATCAAAATATGCATTAATTCAAAAACGTTCAGAAATTAAATAAAAAAAAAAAGTTTTTTCAACTGAAAGTAAGGAGTGACATTAAAACTTAAAACGAACAGAAATTACTCCGTATATGAAAGGGGCTGTTCCCTCCTCAACGCCCCGCTCTTTACGCTAAAGTTTTTCACTGCTTTAAAAAGTAGATTTGAGATAAAGAGTCAAACTTTAGCGCAAAGAGCGGAGCGTTGAGAAGGGAACAGCCCCTTTCATATACGGAGTAATTTCTGTTCGTTTTAAGTTTTAATGTTGCTCCTTACTTTCAGTTGAAAAAACTTGTTTTCTTATTTCATCCTAAAATGAAACCGAGAAGAATTTTCATGTAATTGGCTTGAAGCTTATTGGTTGGGCATATTCCTTGGGCCAACGAGACCAAAAATTTTCAAAAGAGATATGAAAATGTTTGTTAGCCATGAAACTGAGCCCAAGAGAGAGCCAACGAAGTCGTTTTTCATGAACTGGCTAAAGTTTAAAACCATACTTCTTTTGACCGAGTAGACCCTAAAATACAACACAAATTTTATTCTGGGGACACATTCACTTTCTCCGAAAACAAGGTCCAACAAATATTAAAGAGATTTTTCCGATTGAACTAAAACTTTCAAAGTTTGTTGTGTTGGACCATAATGACCGTAAATTTTTGGGAGAAAAGTATGGTGTCAAAGAATCCAAAAAAAGGGTTAAGACTTATTTACCCGGATCAGTTTGAAACTTGAGGCCATAAGTTGAACATTAATATACGAAAAAAAGCTTGGGAGTAGAGGCCTACCAAAACGGAGCCCAAAAAGGGTTATCCATAAGTAAAATTTCTAACATCTTAAGTGACTACGCGGTTTCTCTACGCTGTAACAAGAGTTACGAGAGGTCAACAAGACTGAGGCTGAGACGGTTAGAATAGCTATCACTACAATCTATAAACGCTTGAATTTAGCCATAGTTTAATTACAGTTAACTAAACTTCAAGCTCCAACGCATCCTAAGCATTGGTCAAAAGAAGTATCACCTGAAATCTACCCCCGCGTTCAATAAGCTTATCGCAATTGATTTTTGTAATTTTTGAGTTTTATTGACAATTGTAAATATAGATTTGTGTCCGAAAGGTCTAAATAAAACCTCTTGCAATCTATTTATTTACTTATTGAGCTTCAGCGCTCACTAATCTGCCATTCGTCCTTTTACAAACAAAAACTTCTTGATATGATTGTTTATCAGTACCAGCTAATAGTTTAGTGTAAGTTTCAAAGGTTCTATGGGGTTGGAAGTTTTTTGTATGTTGGAAGTTTTTACATTCATTTTAATATTCAAACTGCACTAAGTGGAGTACAATAGTCACGCCTGTTTAATAAACTACGTTAATTAATTGCTGCAAATTTCTATACCAGCTTGTCAATCTGGTCTCTAGGGATGTTATCGGCGATCTGAAACGATTCTTTCTGGCAAAAAAAACTTGTAAAAATTTCAGGCAGCTTAAAATATTCTATGGGACAGCATTCTGAGAAGCTTCAAATATAAATCTCAGATTAAGCAAAATCAGGAAGGTATAGGCTCACTCTTACTAAAGTCATGCGCAAGTAATATGAAGTGTTATTGGTGGAAATTATTTCTGAAGATCCTTGCTATCGCTGAGCCTGTCATTAATTTTGTTTCTTAGGATAGTGACCATCCTGTTTCTAAGCTTCAAATGTAAGCCAGGAGGCGTCAGGCAGGTCCATACGAATAATACATATGGTCTAATTAGCGTAAGCACAATAGGTAGTTGACTTTTATTTTTGAATGTCAAATATATTTCAACTTTGACTGAAACTACCATGTTCGGTTTTTTTTTGGCTGTTTTTAGTTCAAAATTTTATTTTGTGCGAGTGAATCTCAAAAACTAGCAAATTTATCTAAAGAAGTATCCTGTAGCCATAATAAGAAGGATAATTTTCTTAAAATATTTATTAGGGAGCACAAAAAAGAGTTTACCGTTTTTGCAGATAAGATGTGGCTGCTTTTTCACCCATTCACGAAGAGCAGCAATGTCGTTGGCCCTTCTCTCTTCATCTTCGTTCAAATGTTCTTTTGCCAACTTTTGAAGCTCGGGTGATAATTTACAAACATATCTTGTATCACCCATTTATTACAGCTTGCCTGAAATAAACATATATCTGTTTTGGTAACGTAGGTGCAAACTATTTTGAGCACTACGGAATTCATTATTAATGTTTTTTGTAGTTGTTTTCTATTATCAGTGATTTTTCATATGGAATATGGAGTTATCTCTTTGAAAACTTACAGTCAAGTATTTTTTATCTCTTACAGATTTCCAGAAAACAATCTTGGAAAGTCAATTTTGAAAACTGAAATTTCAATTTTTCAACATTTTTCATTGGATTTTAAATTTTCTGAAAACTTTCATCGATGGAAAAGTCAAGTCTACGTCAAATCCGAAACTAGTCTACCTTCAATGTTTTGGAAGGTTGATATGAAAATTCTCCCCTTATATTTTTTGAATAGCGACTTCAAAATCCAGCAAGTCCCTACTTACGTGAAAATGTGACCCCCATTATTAAACATGCACACATATGCTTAGATATATAATTTGTGAACTCAGAAATCATCTTAAATATTATGGGGGATATCAAAATCATTTGTGAAATGTGTAATCACCACGTTTTTATTTTTGATATCCATATTTCAATCGTAACTTTGCAATCAACAAGCTGAAAAATCCTTCGATATAAAATGTAAATAATGGTTAAAATAAATAAATTTGGGGGATGTTCACTTATCGAGTTTTAATTCTAAGCTTTTATATTGCAATATTATTCAAGCTCATAAACACCCCGAATACAAATATTGATTGAAACCGAATTTTATTTGTGATATGGTGATACTGTGCCTTATGAGACGTAAATATTTTGATTGTGACCTCGTTTTTTAAATTAGGATTTCAAAACCTATTATATACTAAACTCGGTAAAAATCAAGCGCCTTTTGATAAAACGTACTCGCTATGTTTAAAATTTGGACTTCTATATCTTTATAAATCATAGTCCGTACTTCATTATAATCAACTAAAACGCTATGTATTAATTCTATAAAGAAGACAGAGAAGCAACTCGTTATGTCTCCCTTAACAATAATGGAAATGTAAAAAGAAATAACACTTCAATAGCTCTCAGAGAACGCAAAGGAATAAAAAAAACCACAAAAACATCGACTAACGGAGATAGGGATGGGATTTACAAAAAAAAGTTACAAATGAATCAGTAATACATTCAATTCCCACTACCGTATTAGAAAAAATTTATCTTTCAATTTTGTAGATATACATATTTTGTATGTATGTATATTGTATATATATATATATATATATATATATATATATATATATATATATATATATATATATATATATATATATATATATATATATATATATATATATATATATATATATATAAAGAGTGATGGTGAGTGACTTGCTAAATTAAATTGCTTATATTTATTCAGAATCTGGGAGATGTTGATATTTTAAAATTAGTCTTGATCTCTCACTTTTAACAAACGAGAAGATAAATTTATTTCTAGCTCTTGATAAATAGCTACACTTATTTTCAAGGTACATTATCTCAAGATTAAAAGTCGAATTGTTCTTACCAAACGTTTCAGCCAATACCCCCCTTGTACGACTATGACTATGATAGAGGATTGTATTATATTTCAATGAAACCTTTTTTTAAGTGTGAATTTTAATTTTAATTTTAGAATTTTATTCAAATATAGATTCAAGGGATCTAGCAACTTCATCGCCACTCTTTGAACGCACTGGAACGGCATATGCATAGCGACAAAAAACACTGATTGCAAGTAAAATGTACTTGTACAGGTTATTTATTCGTGTTTGAATCTCGTCTAGAGTCAAAAGGTCTCCTTGTAATATATCCAAGGGGAGAAGAACTTTAGTTTTTCGATAATGATTACCCTGGACTTTATGATTTCGATGAAGAGTATAGCTGGGCTCATTCTGTAAATACTCTTTTGCTATCTTCTTTTTCAGCTCCTGCTTCACCAACATTTTCATCAACATGTTTCAAAACTTACCCATGTTGAAAGTAATCACGGTGTGAAGTGTCGGCTACCCTTTTGCATATTAAATTTGATGGGAAGACGCTTTCGTTTGATACCTCTTAAATAATCACCTCCACTGGGCGTTTTAACCGAAAACGATATATCTGTTGATATTTCTCTAATTTCCTTCAATTGATTTAATATATGTATAATCCCAATGAGACTTTTTGGAAAATTTGATGACTTTAGAACTTTATACAAATGACTGTCAAACGATTCAAATCTTTTATGATTTGCAACCGAATCTTACACCAAATCAGTTAAATTGTAACTCTTGCCGTAGATTATATTCTTCATTCTTTTTATTCATTCTTTTATTCATTCATTCTTATATTCATTCATTTTTTCATTTTATATTCATTCATTTTTATTTCATTCATTCTTATATTCATTCTTTTTATCATCAATTTGCACATGTTCATTTCAAGCAAGACAAATCAAGAGTCTTTTACTTTAGTCACGATACGAATAAGGCATTAAGTCAACAACATCTGAATGAAACTTTAGATAAATCCTCTTCTTGTTTTGGAGTTTTCAAAGTATCAGAACTTGGAGTTTGATCATTGAAATTTACCTTGACCAGTCTTTCATGGTAGGGCTTGGCTTATGCCTATCACCACGTCAAAGGGCATTTCGAAGCAAAATTAATTTTCCTTCGTCGGCAATTGTTTCCTTGTTGATAAATTTATCAAGATTAAAAACAAACTGATGTTTTCTGGAAACGCTGCCTGATCCAAAGAAAAGATCTCGGATAAAAAAAATATGAATTTAAAGACGTTTTTTCAAAAGTAACGAAAATTATAAGCTACATGAAAAATGGTCGACTATAGCTTAGATTATTTGCAAAGCTGTGAGGTGATATGGGAGCTACTTACGCTTTTCTTTAATACTGTTGTGAATAGTTCTGGCTCCTGGCTATTTGTGGCAAAGTGATTCAGAGGAAATATAGGCTCAAAGTTGGAATTGCAATTTTCATCGAAGAAAATCGAAATGAGGAAAAAATATATATTTACGGATGGTATTCTAATTGTTAAACTAACTTATTTGGTGGATATTTTATAAAACTTCAGGTTTTTTTTAAAAAGCTGATGGAAAGGTCAAAGATGCATCTATTGATTAAAAAAGATAATGTGAAAGCAATCATAAGAAATACAGCTATGGAAGCTAAATTTGGCAAAAAAATTGAAGTTTAATATTTTTCTTTCTCGAATAAAATGTGCGTTTAGTTCAGTTCAGCTCATTATAATTAAAAAAAAAACAGTTTAATAAATAAAAACATTAACACTCATACCTTAGCTTAGATAATCTCTCTTCTCCATGCAAAAATGCATGCTGAGTCCCTTAAAACCTCATAACTTATTACGGACTGTAGCTCTCCCTCCACTCCTCGATACAACCATGGCCCCTACTTTCAATTTCATCTTTAGAAGTCCCTACCATTTCATCCAGAAGCAAACCACTCCAGTCTCTACTTAAAAAACATTGCTCAATAATGACTAAATTCTCTTATCTATTTAAATTCTTTATTCAAATTAACCTATTTCAAAAAAAAGATATTTTTTTATTCTTTTTTTGAAAGAACGAAGGGAGCTCCTACCTCTCAGTTCAAGTGGGAGGGTATTGTAAGACTTATCGCAGACGATGTCAGGCAAAAATCCCGCCTTACTCTTGGCGTATGTCAAATAAATATCTGTGCCGATAGTCTTATAAATGGAAGATGATGTTCGGCTACTAAACAGAATAGATTCCTAAATATATGTGGAAGTAAACAGGAGAAGAATCCAGAAACGTAGATACGTAGAAGTATGTATACAGAATCCATTTGATGACGAAGAAGATGACGAATTGGAATTAACAAGTAACGAAAAAGAAAACTCTATTGAATTAGCTGGTGATAATTACGCAGAAAATAAATATTTGACTGAAAATAAACATTTGACTGCTGGTACTACATAGCTAGATTTCTGGATCGGTATTGGGAAGGAATACAAAGAACTATCAAACACTGCTGTTAAATTTCTTGTAGGGTTTCTCTAGTTTAACTTATCTTAAAAGTAAATCTAGACACAAATTAAAAATTAAATGTTCAAGATGCTTCAAGATTTTGCTAAGTTGGAACGCAATTTCGACAATTTCTGTAAAGGGAAACAAGCTCATCCTTCTCACAAATCCCTTTGAAAGTAAACATTTTTTGTTCTTTAAACTTTGTGTTTAAATAAAAATGTGTGTAAAAAATGTTTGTTTGTTTTTACTTGAACATAATGCGTAACTGAGTTTAAAAACTTAAGACTTTAAGATTTTTGCAATATTTTAGCTATTGTTTACTTAGTATTGGTAAATGAGAAGGGGTACCAAAAAAAACATTTTGGGCAAGAAGGGGTACAGTGTCTAAATAAGTTTAAGAACTAGTGCTGTAGAGGTTTTAAATTCTTAAATATGCGTCTTTATTTATTTATTTTTTTATTTGTTTTCTTTTTTCAGGGGTGAACGTATCGAATAAGTGATCATAAAAGATCAGGAGAGGGCTCATTTAATCAGACATCGAAAGTTCTAGTATCCTTTTTAAGTGACCAAAGACATTGGACGAAGCTAGTCCCCTTCCCATGTCTCTTTTTCTCCAAAGTCTCCCGATCAGAACTTTGAGATTGTTATTAAGTTCAACATAGTCGAAAGATCTAATAACTAGGTTTTTGAGGATAACTTGAACTCCTACAGTCGCCGGGGGAAGCGCTACACGCTATGAACTTCGCTCATTGTTTACACATAGTATTGGTTATTAGGAAGTATGCAGATATTTCTCCTGGGGGCATTTTTATGAGGGAGGAGGGTTACATAGGAGGATCTTTCCATTTTAGAATTTTTTGTGGAGAAAGGGAATTTCCCATGGAGGGGAGCTGGATCTCCCGGCATTATTTAAAAACGATCAGAAATTAAATAAAAAACAAGTTTTTCAACTGAAAGTTAAGGGGGTTACTCAACGCCTCAACACCTCGCTCTTTATGCTTCACTTTTTTTAGAATTTTTTTTTCAAATGAAAGTAAAGGGGATACTCTATACCTCAACACCTCGCCCTTTGTGCTAAACCTTTTTTTTAGAATTAAAAAAAACTTGTTATTCTAATTAATCGTGTTTCTAGAGTCGTTCCCTCTTGTTTCTAGAGTCATTCTTAAGTAATTGGAATAAAAAAGTCTAACTTTAGCGTTAAGAACTAAGAATTGAGGAGGGGGCGACCCCCTCATATACTTAATGATTTATGTTCGTCTTAAGTCTTAATGTTTCTCCTTACTTTCAGAAAAAAAAACCCTCTTATTTTTTATTTAATACATTCAGAGAGCAACCACTGTAAATATTGCTTCACTTCGTACAAGATTACTCCAAGCTAAGGTTTCTTTTGTTGTTGTTTTTGTGGTTTTTCTTTTTTTTCGAGTTGAGGTAAAATGTTTTTTGACATATTGTAGCTAGAAGATAGAAGATCTAGATATATAGATCTTCGTAAGGTTCTTGCCAAATATGTCAATTTATCTTTTTTTCTGCTGAATTTCGTCCTAAATTATTCGAGCTAGAAACAAAGATTTTGTTTTGGGATCATGAAAATAAAAAGTAAAATATAAAACTTAAAAAAAAATATGTTCAAATTAAAAATTATGCGTCATGAAACAGTTGATATTCATCATGGTTACAGCGGTAATTGCAACCTAGCAACAACCAACAATCAAAAAAGGCGTTTTAAAAAACCTGATTAGTGAGACAAAATTACCATTTGTAGCTGGCTCAGGAATGGTAATTATTATCTCAATTATTCTTAGTTGTAAAATGTAGTTTTGAAAACAAATTTATGTGACATTTGAAAAAAAAATAGTATGAAACCCTAGGGCAGATCTAGGATTTTTGTTCAGGGAGAGGGGATACAACAAAACTTCAAAAAACACATAAACAATTTTTTCATATGCATTTTTGTTACGTTTTTGCGAGTCAGAAATAATTTTTGGTGGAGGTGGTTCAAATCTCCTAGCCCCCTGAATACAGCCTTACTAAAACCCAAAACAAAATGGCGTCGCATCGAAACAAAAAGTACGCCATTGGAATGGCCGAAAACACTATGGAGTATATTAACAGTCCCCTGGCTTGAACAACAAGGAAAATCCCTATTTTGCATGAATTTCTTGTTGTTTTTTTTTAATTTTTATTAGAAAATTACCGCAGAATCTTAACTAAAGCTTTCAGTGCCAGGAGACAATGACAGTCTTTTTTCCCTCGTCCCCCTACCTATGCCACCAAAGTGTCTTTATGCAATTTTACGCTAGCCGATGTGTTCAGAGATTTAAACACTGAAAACGTTTACTTACCGAGTAAACGAAAAAATGTCAAAGCAACTTAATGAAAGACTTTTCAAACGGCAATTATAATATCCAAAGAATCAAGTAATTTTATCCTTAGTTCCAAAAATGATTGCCTTTGGTCCAGATAAGAGAAGTCGATTTTCTTATCTTTCATGTTCAGCAACTCATGTTTGCTAATGATTTTTCGTATATATCTAGTCGAACAAGTGCTAGAGAGTCAATTTTTACACGAATTAAATAACAATTAAAAATCAACTGAAACTAAGGAGTAAATTATCCCGCACATGAAAGGTTGCCCCCTCCTCAATAGCTTGCTATATACGCTACAGCTGTTAGCACTTCCAAAAAAAGCTTTATATTCTAATGAAACGGCCCCTTTGTTTCAGTAGCCGTTCTTAAAAAATTGGGACAAACAGTCAAACTTTAGCGTAAAGAGCAAGGTATTGAGGAGAGGGCAATCCTTCATTTAACAATAATTTCTGTTCGTTTTGAGTTTTAATGTTGCTCCTTACTTTAAGTTAATAAACTTGTTTTGTTTTTTTTTATTTAATTTCTGTTCATATTTCAAGTGATGCAGGTAAAACTAGCTCACCCTCTATGAAATATACCCCCCTCACGGGGAACTGCTTCGTGGAAATTTCACCCAACTTAAAGTACAACCCCCTTCAAGTTCCTTCAAGACAGTTCCATCCAGGCTGAAAATCCCGCTCCCCATAAATTTCTTGCAGACGATTTAGCCTGAAAAATTATCCTTAGCATACTTTCATTTGAAAAAGACTTTAATCTCTTATCAGTTTGTAGATCATTAAGGAAACGCGCCCTTCCATAGAAATTTATTTCCGGAAATCAAAACAAACGGAAAATAGCACCCAGGTGTTTTCCCCGGAACATCTTCACATGTAAAATTCAGTTGGCGAAGAGAATGTAGGACAATTAAAAAAAAACTTTGTCTAGGATTTCTTTCAAATCCCCCAGTGTAAGATTTCCCCTGGAAAATTCACCCCCTTCCAGGAATTCCCCTCCCCAAGGAATATTTTCCAATAGAAATCCACTCAAAACACAAATCTACTCCCCCCCCCCAAAAAAAAAATGTCTGTATACTTTCCACGCAAACAATGGGTTCGGATGCACTCTCCCGATCTTCTAGGACCATTATTTCAATGCGATCATTCTTTGAACAAAAAAACAAATGAATATGCATCCGTGATCCGTCTTCCGCCAGAAACAGCAAAATTCCACATTTTTGTATATAGGAGCTTGAAACTTCTACTTTAGGGTTGTCTAGGTGCGCTGAATCTCATGGTGTCAATTAGGGGCTGTTCGGCTGTTCCCACCTATTTCAAAAAGGGAAGAAACCATCTTTAACTGCAGAACTAATCAGGGGTATAAGTGGTTTCTAAATTAGTGGCAGAATAAATTAATCATTCTTAACGATAACAACATCACCAGAGGTATTACTTTTCATTTTGTAGATGACCGGTTTCATCTCACTTAATGATACAGCTGCTAAATAAATTGAAACCTCAGATTCAAAATGACCAAGGTAGTCAAAAATGCTTGGATCATGTAACATCGGACAGATTCCTTCAGCAACACGCTTTCCTACAGCTGAGAAGTAATTTCCGAATACCTCCGAAACATCATCAGCACTTTTGGGCATTTCACCCTCTTGGTTAAGTATTTCAAGCGGGATCGTTTTCGTTGGCTACTGAAGAACTTCTTTAATCGTGTGCCATGTTTTTTGCCGGACATTCCGATACTTCATCGATAAAAATTCTCTTTTTCCTTTTCTTAATAATCAATTCAGAGCAATGTGATAATTATTATATATTCTATCGTTTAAATTGAATTTATGATTGATCTTTTTTTGTAAAGCTGATCTCTAATACGCATAAATTTTAGAAGGTCTGCAGTAACCCATGGATTCTTTGGGGTTGTCTTACGCCGTCCTGTTTTCTTTTGACAATACTTTTCTAATTCACTTTGGATAATCACAGTTTGTGGTAACGAACCGTAGTAAGGAGCGACCCGGCTCAATAGTAACCAAAACTCTAAAAAATGGAATTTTGATATGAATAGCTACATCAAAAGAATCATATTTTAATGCTGATTTTAGATATGTAATTTTAATAAAGTTTAGTCTTACCCATCAAAAGTTACGAGCCTGAGAAAATTTGCCTTATTTTGGTAAAAAGGGGGAAACAACCCCTAAGTCATAGAATCTTAACGAAAATCACACCATCAGATTCAGTGTATCAGAGAACCCTAATTTAGAAGTTTCAAGCTCCTATCTACAAAAATGTGAAATTTTGTATTTTTTTGCCAGAAGGCAGATCACGGATGCGTGTTTATTTGTTTCTTTGTTTTTTTTTTCCCAGGGGTGATCGTATCGACCCAGTGGTCCTAGAATCTTGCAAGAGGGCTCATTCTATCGGAAATGAAAAGTTCTAGTGCCCTTTTTAAGTGACCAAAAAAATTGGAGGGCACCAAGGCCCCCTCCCACGCTGATTCTTTTCCCAAAGTCACCATATCAAAATTCTGAGATAGCCATTTTATTCGGCGAAGTCAAAAAACCTTATAACTATGTCTTTGGGGACGACTTACTCCCCCACAGTCCTCGTGGGAGGGGCCACAAGTTACAAACTTTGACCAGTGCTTACATATAGTAATGGTTATTTGGAAGTGTACAGACGTTTTCAGGGGGATTTTTAGGTTGGGGGGGGGTTGAGAAGAGGGGGATATGTTGGAGGAACTTTCCTTGGAGGAATTTGTCATGGGGAAGAAAATTTTCATGAAGGGAGCGCAGGATTTTCTAGCATTATTTAAAAAAAAACAATGAAAAAACAAATATGGAAAAGTTTTTTCAATTAAAAGTAAGGAGAAGCATTAAAACTTAAAACGAACAGAAACTCATACGCATATGATGGGCTCACCTCCTCCTAATACCTCGCTCTTTCCGCTAAAGTATTTTTAGTAATTTCAACTATTAATTCTACGGCTTTTTTGATTCAGGGGTCATTCTTAAGAAATTGGGATGAAATTTAAGCTTTAATGTAAAGAGCGAGGTACTGACGAGGGGGCGAACCCCTTCATATACGTAATAAAAACAGAATACAGAAGTTCGTTGCGTAAGCTAATTTTTAAGTTACGTATATCTTTTACTTATAAAAACATTTGCAAAAAATTAAAAGTTCTAGTGGCCTTTTTAAGTAACCAAAAATTCGGAGGGCAACTAGGCTCCTACCCCGCTCCTTTTTTTCTCAAAATCATTCGATCAAAACTATGAGAAAGCCATTTAGCAAAAAAATAAATATGCCAATTTCGTTTTAATTATTCATCTGCGGAGAGCCAAAATCAAAACATGCATTGATTCAAAAACGTTCAGAAATTAAATAAAAAAAAAAAAATTTTTTTAACAGAAAGTAAGGAGCGACTTTAAAACTTAAAACGAACAGAGATTACTTCGTATATGAAAGGAGATGCTTCCTCATCAACGCCCCGCTCTTTACGCTAAAGTGTTTTACTGTTTTAAAGAGTAGAGTTAAGAGAAAGAGTCAAACTTTAGCGCTTTCTTTCCCTCTTTACAACGGAGAATTTCAAGCTATGATACAAATCGTAGAGCTAGTGTATAATCCAAATACTATCAAGATGGCTTTACTTTGGGGTTGTCTACAATCTAATCATGAAATACCCTTTTCAGAACCAACGCGAAATCCAATCAGTAAACCAAGATCATTGCGCAGAAGTGATACCAAAATTTCAATAATCCCAAAATGGTTTATTTTTGTACTGTAAAATGTGTCTTTAATCGGTTTGTGCCAAAACTCCTGTATTGTTTCGTGTTTTCAGTAAAGCGCTAGTTTTCTATAATCCTATAAACATAGGGAAATATAATTAGTTGTTTTATCTATACTAGTCTTATTGATAGATGTTAGATAGACCTTAAAACAATAAATTTTGTTCGTTTTAAGTTTCAACTTCGCTCTTTACTTCCCTAAGAAAAACCTTGTCTTTTTTATCTATAAGGAACAAAGAACAATTTGATTTACTGTTATACTCCACGTCAAAAAAATGCTGAAAATAAGTATATTCCTGATATTATTAAATTTATAATAAAAAAAACACACACAAATACATCTACAAGTCTGCACACCAGCTTAAAAAACTAGAGAATTTTATACTTTCCAGTTATTTCTGCATTAGCAGGTAAGGACATTTATCACATCAGAAAAAGTTAAACTTATACTGGTACTTTTGCTACGTCAATTTCTATTTGCATGATCCCTTTTTCGATATTCTATGGTCATTTGTTCCATAAGAAAACCTCTGGAACAAAAACACAGCTCGGGATAAGCCCTAGGACCCTGCAAGCTTTTTGCCAGTTTTTACCTTTTGGGTGAAAAGGTGACTTTTTCAATTTCTTTTTCATTCGCTTCCTTCTTTTAGTTTAAACCTCCAGCTATTTCGATTCCTCTTATTTATCTACGACTATATTTATTCGTTTTTATTTCTTTTGATTCCGATTTTATATTTGCTCTACTCACAGCTTTTGTTTTTCTGTTTTTCACAGATTCTTTTTCGTGAAAGTTTTTTGATTTCTAGTCTAACCAAACACGAGGTGAAAAAAAAATTGTTTTTGCATTAGAAAAAGTTTCTTCATATTTGATGTAGAGATTCTGAATGAACACTAAAATAATCTGGAATAGTTGAAGTATAACGAATTTAATCACACATATTTACGTACTGTATGTTTTATAATCACATCGTTTTATAATATAAAACAGCTATTCAATAGATTATTGTATCACATTTTAAACTGTTAAATCAGCTTAAAATCAATTGTAAACCTTCACGAGCTTTCCTGCGTTCTTTTTGCTTATCTACCAAAGTTTATATTGGTTCTTCGCATTATTTTGTACTTTCTTTTACGTATTTCAGACATATATTCGGGGGGAGGGGAGGCCGTTACAGACTGAGAGTTTGAATGAAATCTTTATTCGATTTAGCACTATGCTGAAACCCAAAAAGACAAATCGAAATATATGTTTTAATGTCCCTAAGCTCAAGTAAAACCTATTTTATTTCTAAATGGAAGTACATTTAAGCAAGCCCCGCAAGTTCATTCATTAGAGCGTATCGTATCGATAAGGCTCTTTCTCCCAGGGTTGTAGATTCGAGCTCCACTAATGTTTTTTTTTTCGTTGGTAAAAAGCAAAAATATTTAGGATAATTTTTCTTTTTTGCGGAATTTGAAATTATATTCTTCGTGCAAATCTATAGAAAATTTGATATAAACTATGCCACATTTAACATTGTCTAGCAATATGCCATTAAAAGAAAGCATAAATAATGACAGCCTGTCGACTGAGATAAGTCACACATTAGGGGTATAAGAAAAATTCAAGTAAAACCGATAGTTTTCTTGTCTTGTGAATGGTCTTCTCTAATCAAACAAAACTGCCAAAAGTTTTCCTAGCCAAATTCTCTATATGACAATGCTGACGAATTTACTTATCGCAACATTAGGTAGAAGCACCAGAGGCGCTTGGAAGGTGGAAGTAAGAAGGCAATCCTATGGCTCATTTTCATGGAGATGAGAGCTGAATAGAGATCATCCATCTACGTGAACCTATGGATTCATTCAACGAAGCATGTTTTTAGTTCCATCCTCCTCTAACATTTCCCTTTTTGAACTTAACGAAGAGCTGCAGTTCAACTCTTCCTTGAAATCAGAGTAGAACTGGATGGAGAAATCCACCTTCTGTTGAATAAATTTCCAAGAGGATGGTAGGCAACAAGACTACAACCTCGTCGAAATGAGCGCACCTAACGATACTTCACGGTCAAAGATGACTGTTTTAAAATAAACTGTTCTTAGTCTTTTTGAAATATTTAAAACAATAATCTAGGAATTCACTGAGTGTGGATAAGTGAATTAGACTTTAGGTATTTCTGAAATATCCTTTTTTGTACCACATTTCAAAGCAAAGTTCATTGCGTCTACCTGAAACAAACGCTGTTTGAAAACTTCCCTTAATATGCATTTATAAATCTCTCTCATATTGTTTTCTTCTCTGCATAGATTCCAAAACAAGCTTTTCAACGGCCTATATAAATGTTTAATGCATCCAAACTTAGAAAAAAAAAACAATGCTGTGAGTATTTTAGTCAACCTCCAATCGCGCCCGCGGCACATAAAACAAGCCGGACATAGCTTCTTGCAATGCTCTCATGCACGAAGTGATTTCAGAATAGCCACCAGCTCTTTCAGCGGTCGTGGCACTTCTTATGTGCTTCAAAAAACCTTTTTTCTTAATGTCTTCTGCGCTAGGTGGTAAAGGCCCATTTAAGTCTAACACTGGGGGCTGGTAAACAAACAATTGATGTTGCCTTGGTTTTGGCAATGGTAGGAACGATCCCCTATGAGAAGTTCCAAGTGTTGCACCACTGGAGAATCGCGTAATTTTGGGAGAAGATGGTCTGATTTCCTCTTCTTTGCTTTTTTGCGCTGCAGCAACATGGGATTCAAAGATTTTTTTTCCGTCTATATTGGAAACTATGAGTTCATCTATTAATGCTTCTGCGGCTATCCTTTTCCTTCGCTTTTCTTCAATCTCTTCTTTTACGTAACTCTCATCTGTTATTTTCTTTCTTTCTTCCTCAACAAGAGCTGTAAGTTCTTGTTCTTCTTCACTCGGACGATTTCGATTTTTCATAATTAGATCTTTATTTTCCTTCTTGTAGTTTTCAATTTTCTTGTTGGTTTCGATAATGTCTACTCCGTTTACTAAATTACAGATAATATCTTCTACCATTTCCAAATAGTCATTATACTCCCTAAGCGATCCAAAATCTTCACGGTGTTTGTTGAAATCTCTCTTGATACGTTTCCTTATGTCAACATCTTTTTCAACGTATGAGCTTCTGAACAGCTTTACACGATAGTTCTTGGTTTTTACAGCATTCTTGCAAACCGGACACTTTCCAGCGCCTAAAAAAAGAATAACACATTACTTAAGTATTCGTGAGAATTCTGCGGAACCACTGAAGAGTACTTGCATTTCAAAGTGCAATTGATAAGAATAAACTTTATAATTTACAATTT
This sequence comes from Artemia franciscana, assembly GCF_032884065.1. Lineage (NCBI taxonomy): Eukaryota > Metazoa > Arthropoda > Branchiopoda > Anostraca > Artemiidae > Artemia > Artemia franciscana. The sequence goes on from NC_088867.1 coordinate 37,822,233, forward strand.
TTCACCAGCGAACAAAGGCCCGGTAAATCAAGACTTAACAAAAGGGGTTCTTTCTATCCTGCTAAGGAACGACAATGCTATAGATTTCGTTAGTCTAAATGCCTCTAGAAAGGTATGGCCCGCGCTTCTTAAGTTTGCAAACCAACTTTTGCCACGACTAATACTGTGTTCTTTTCAGTTATTGAAATGAGCCAACCCAGGGGCAGCACCAGAGTACTCTAAAAAAGAGCTGGATCCTACAAAGGTGCAAAACAAAAGACTCAGAACAGGTCCGTGGGTTATGATTTCCTTATGAAAGTTGAGAATGCACATTTACCTAGTGGTTCTGTTTGCAGTCATGGAGTTATCAGCCTTGTTTCCCAATTAGCACCACCCACATTAAGTGGTACTCCGTATAAAAAAAAAGACGCGTTGAAACACCATGATAAAGGACAGGTTCTACTTCGTCAGTGGCTTTGTTTTTAGAGTGAAGAAGAAACAGTGATTCACAGTAAAAACGCAACGTTTCAACTTGAAGCAGAACGGAGAAAGCGTTTTCGATGCAATATATTCAGCTATCCTAGCGACGCAGGCGAAATGTAATAGTGCTGAAGTGCCTATCTCAAATTACAGTTATCAACTGATCAAGGAGGCACACTCGTGCCTCTTTAAAGAGGCGAACCACGACAATGTTAAGCGAACTTCGGTTCCAGTGGTCGCAGAGGGATGCATTTAGTAGCCCGAGCTCCAACTAAGAAACCTGCCAAATTTCATCCCCCTCCGACTTTTCCTTCATGGGGAAAATCTGGCCGAAAGTTTCGAACCCCCAACCCCACCCACCCCCCCTTTAACGTTGTCCGATCGGGCTGAAATTCACAAGTTAAGGTCCCCTAGCCCAGGAGCTCATCCGCGAAATTTCTGCTCGATCCGATAACTCCTTCCCTGTTTTCCAGAAACCACGCATAGCCACTTAATGTTCATGTTCTCCTTTTGTTTTTCTTTCTGCCACGCCTACAGGTCACAGCCGACATCGGATTTGGGTGTACGAAGACTCATTCGACGCGGAATTCTCCGAGTAATTTTCCTGGAAAGTTTCGTCGGAAAATCTTAACCCCCCAATTTTCTAGCTTAGAAAACCCCTTTTCCCCATAAGAGCCCATGTTAATTTTTGAAATTCTTAAAAGTTATTTAAAAATTATATTTATACACATGCAGGTATTTCGACTTTAAACATGCCCGGTTAGCTCAGTTGGTAGATCGTGGGACTTTTAATCCTAAGGTCAAGGGTTCAAGTCCCTTATCGGGCGGTTTTTTTTTATAAAATATGAAAAAAAATTCGTTTTCTTGAAGAGTTAAAGAGGCTGCGTCCCAAAGTCGAACCTTAAAACGTACAGGAATTAGGAGAGGCAGTCCTAATTCCTGTACGAGGAGTACAGGAATTATTAAATTACATCCACCATGGATTGTAGAAAAACGTACAGAAATAATATGAAAAAAACTTCGTTTTCTTAAAGAGTTAAAGAGGTTGCGTCCCAAAGTCGAACCTTAAAACGTACAGGAATTAGGAGAGGCAGTTGGGGGGCTGCCGCCCCCCAAACCCTCCGCTTTTAAAGACTCTTTTGTACAGGTTTTTTGTTTTGTTAATTAAAAGAGGGCCTTTCCGAAGCCAAGAGCGGGGGGGTTAGGGGGGCGGCAGCCCCCCACAACAAAAAACCTGTACAAAAGAGTCTTTAAAAGCGGGGGGTTTGGGGGCGGCAGCCCCCCAACTGCCTCTCCTAATTCCTGTACGTTTTAAGGTTCGACTTTGGGACGCAGCCTCTTTAACTCTTTAAGAAAACGAAGTTTTTTTCATATTATCCTTTAAAGGCCTATCATAACCAAGATGAAAGTCAAATTCTAGTAGATTGATCTCTTGGTCATTTGGCACCTAAACAGAGAATTTCCGATAATCCTCCTTCTAGTGCATTGGGACAATATGGCTAGCATGAGTTGAGCAATGGCTCCAAGAACTCGAGTTGGCCCACTCGGAAGTTAAAGCTTTTAAGTTTAAGCTTTCATGATAAAGTTCAATACCTTAAATTATGGGTAAAACTCATATCGTTAGCTCCTCTACTCTTGCCAACTTAGTTTTACTCTCGTTGCCAACTGGTTGCCGCATAGCCCCTAAAGCTCTTAATCACGGCGACATTCATAAAAATGGTACCGTGACCAATATTGACGATTGTATTTGCTTCACCGATGTTCCTTGTTCTGTCGTTTATGTTGACGAATCTGTACGTGATTTTGACCATCTTCCCCTCCATCTTACTACAACATTAACCACTGATCCATCTAGTAATCATTGTGTTGCTAATAATAAAAAATGGTGTATGAAACGTGAGTTGAGCAATGCTGATTGGCCTTTATATATTTTTACGCGAACTGCTCTGTTGTCTTGCATCAAAATCTCTTTTAATCTACTGTATATGAGTCTTTTTTTCGCCACAAGCCAAAGTGCAGCTGAATATTTATTTCCTTCACTTAGTTGAGGGCATGAAACAAACTGAGAATGTGCCTGTCCCTTCATCTGGGTTAAACTCGGAGCTTGATTGAAGAAGAGGAGAAAAACTGCAAAAGAGACCCTGGTTTTAAGGCCATGAATAATCTTGCTAAAATCTAACTTTGCATCTGGATTGCGTGTGAGCGTCCCTTATGAGGCAAAGTGTTTGATATAAAAAGTAAGACAAAAGCAGAGTTTAAACGGTATCTTCGTTTGGTCTGTTATAATGATGCTGAGTTTCCTAAATGTGTAATACGATGGAAGTAAATCATTAACTCGCCTAAAGTTGATTTATTAGGGACCACCCAGATTCGTTTTGGCTTAGGCATTATAAAAATATTTTTGGTAGAATTGAGTACAGAGTTTAGTTTCTAGATTTTTGCCACCTAAAGTTTTGCAATGTCATTATATCTGTATCAACTAAAAGTATTGTTAATAGTATGCTTATACTTAAGTTTAAACCGAGTGATCTTGATGAGATTAGCGCTCATCATTTACGTTGTGATGGTCCTTCAGTAGTCACTCCGTTCCAGCTACTTTTCAGATTTGTTTATAATTGTCTATGGTGCCTGATTTCTTGCTGACGGAGCATTCCTATCTCTGACGGACCATTCCCGTCTCTTGTCCTACCTAAGGAATTCAAGTTCGGAATTGTAATTTTAGACATGTGTGACGGTTATCTATGGCAAAATTTATTCTGTTCCTGTACCAATTTATTGAAGCTTCTATGTGAAAGATCATTTGCAAGTTCCATGTTTCGCGCATAAATCCTCATTTTTCATTTCTGCATTGACGATAAGGACTTAAACACGCTGTAAAATTTTGCGAAATTTAATTGAGATTTAATTGGCCCTTTTGATCAATGTGGATAAGGGATCTAACACTCTTTCTTGATCCTTGCAAACCCAAAGCCAGCGACGCTCGCCAATTGTAAGCCTAACACTTGTAAATTGTATTATCCAGAGAAGTAAAACACAATAAACAAAGCTCAAAAAGCAACTTAAGACCCGATTCAATAAATGTAATGGCCCTTGATAAAGACTGTCAACTACAAAATTCTAAAAACTGATGGTTCTTTTTTTATTAAAGGCGTAACCGTTTGAAGAGAAAACCAAAAACTTTTGGTTTTGTCTTTTTAATCAATTACAACCTTTCATTTCATTAGACTTCTTATGCTCACTGAAAACACAGATGTCTTTTTAATGATGGTTTTCATTATTCGTCTGGATTAAATAACAGATTTGCAAGAAAAAATCAGTTGTACAGATAAACACTTTTTTAAAAGAAAACATAAATATTAGAACATTTTAACCCCCAACTGGTGGCTTTCGACAGGGAATGGTAAAAACGGAAGAACTAATTTACAGTAAGAATTCAAGGTACAATAAGTTATCTCAAAACAGAGGTTATTTTCGTATGCTAAAATATTGTCCAAGCTTAGAATGGTGACATTTATTATGAAGCTTGACGCTCCGGAACTGCAACCCATAGAGTGTTTGACTACCTAAATTGTCAATCAGACCACCCTTGTACCTTCAAAGGAGCAACAAAACTCCCAGCTGCCGGGACAAAATACAAAAATACAAAATTTTATTGAAACTCAATACGCTCTTTTGAGCAATACGCATGACAACAGTCTGACCTATACCTCACACAGGTCTAATCAAGGAAAGAAATTGAGCGATTATAGCTTTAGTAGCTGACCAGGTTTTATTAAAAGAGTTTCACCAGCCCACCTATTAGGTAAACTGATGGAAATAATCCTTTTTATACCAACTTCCACAGAGACTGACCTAGGAGCATACCGTAAAAAAACTACAACTATAAGGCTAGCGTTTGTTTGGACCAAATTCCCATTTATCTTTGGAAAGAGCGAGGAATTGAATCGAAAGAGCGAGGAATTGAATAAACGAGGTCCTACTCGTTTTTTTTTAGTTCAGAACAAGCATCTTGCACCAAGATTACCAAGCCCTGTAATTACGAGGTACCTATTTTGATGAATTCAAAAAACTCCTAACTGTACAATACTGAGTACTCCTTTCAATTCCCACATTCCTCTTACCTGTAATGCCTGTTTTAGCCAAAGGCTAAAGCTTAGCTGAACATGTTGGCTTGCATTGTGCTTTTCTTTTTGAACATATATTTTATCGAAAACAGATTCACAATTCTAATTTAAAAGAATAAACAGCAACAAAACCACCATATCTGGAACATGGCGTAGGGTTATAACCAGGGGTAGAAAGGGCAAGGGATGTCTTGAATACTGTTAAACTGGAAGCAGCTCTGAAAATCTCTGCAACTACCAATAATGTCAATCAAACCGATAATAATAATAATATATTTGTTGTTACCTTCTGCGTATAAAATAAATGCACTAAAGAGGAGTATAAAGAATGAAAAGAAAAACAAAAAAGGCACAAAAAAAAGAACACGCGAAATTCTCGAAAACTTCCGACGCTTTAAAACACTTTTATTAAAAATAAAATGTCCTCCAATCAGCTACCAAAGGGTTCTCCTTATGAAATTATGTAATTCTAATGAAGTGTTGTGGGACTCAAACCATAATCGGACATTCAAAAGAGAAACAGAACTACCAGCAGCTAAGCCCTATTAAATTTAATTGAGACTAAACCTTTTACTATTTTAAATTCTTATCACTATTCACATACAGAGCAACTTTGGAAAAAAATATAAAAAAAGTTGAAGTTTTCATTTGAGACCCCTTGAAACAACGTACTTAGGTATTATATTAAGCAGATTGTCTTCCACCATGTTTTTTTTTTTCACTGGGACCTTAGGGAAGATGCAGTCCATGCCCACGCAGCCTGATAATTGCTTGATAAATTGTTAAATCGGTCTTTGAAAAATAGCCTTCTCTCCAAATTTTGCGATAGGTCTTCCCTTTTTAGCAAATTGCGTTTCTTGCAGTAAGTAATTTTAATGCTTCTATAAATAGAATCCAATAACCGAGCTCTACGGAGAGTCCCCTATTTTAGAAGTATCGTAAAAAGCTTCCAAGAGCATTCCTCTGGAAACTATGCAATTCACTAATGAATGCAGTCAGATTATGAAAAACTTCCTAGAGAAGGGCTTCCTATCGCAAAACGAGTTTTAAAAAAAATAAAAAACTACATTTACCAGAGAGACGGGTACAAGACCTCAATGGTTCCAAAGAATCAAAGATGTACATATGCACATCAAGCAGAATTTTAAAAACATTCAGGAAAAGTTTATTTTTAAATAGTTAGTATCCAGATTCTAATGAATTGTCTCAGTTCGATTGGATCCAACCTGTAATTTAGGGAATAAGAGCGTTTTATAACTTTTTTGAACTATGAAACACTTAGAGTTTGTCAGCAAAACAGACTCGTCAAACAAAGGCATACACAAACACATTCTTGTCGCTTTCCAACTAAACTAGCTTCTTTATCATCAGCCCAATGTAAGAGTGACGAATAAAATGAAAGTAGTGTTTTCATAAAAAAAAATTATGATTTTGCTAGGCACTCCAAGATTTCCATGCTAGGCCATCTAAAAAATATCTTTCAAGAATTTCAATTATGGAAATCACTACCTAATTTCCATCGTTTTTTTCTGTAAGTGGTGCCCTCATTTGTTAACGGTGCAAATAGATTTAAATACTATTTGGGGATAAAAAGTAACTGATTTGAGATAGACTGAAAAAACAATAAAGCTCAAATGTATTGGGGATTTTTGAAAGGACTAGTGAAGGAAAAAACAGGAAAAATAATATCTAGCAAATAAATAAAAATGGTTTAACACTTTATTAGTTTAACGCTTTAACACTATATTAGTATAGATCTTTATTTGACATGCAGCTAATAAAAAATATTATAAAAAAATTCCAATGTCAAAATATAATAAATATTTCCTCCTTCATTTTCCAACCGAAACAACGTAAATTTCATTGAAATTCTACCAAACACTGTCACTGAAGTTGACCAACATTTTGACCAGAATTTTTTTTGAAAAAATGAAGTTGACCAGCATGGCATAGAATCTAAAACAATGTTAAAGAAACTCATTGAAATTGAAACTAGGAATTCGAAGCGGTTGATATCCTGCATAATGAATAACCAAAGTCCATGGAATTTTTCACCATTCAAAAAACTTTGGAACAATAAAAAGATAAGTCTGCGAACCAAGACTAAATTATTGGAAGATACAAGAAGATACAAGATATATTGGGCTTCGAGAAGAGGGGATAAAAAAAGGATAAAGATCCTCCAGAGCCATTGCTGGTGCATAGGGCGTCGAATCGACGTTTCAGTTGCTGGGTGTTTTTTACAGGGACAAGTAGCAAGCTTGTCGCCCAGCCTTGCTGCGGCGGGGATCGAACCCTGGGCCCCATATTCCCAAGGAAGAACATCAATCCACTGTGCTACAGCAGGTTAGAAGAGGGGAGGGTTTGTTAATTTTTTTCCAGACAAATTGTCAACGAATAGTTTCAGGTACCCGTTCAACTGACCCGTCAAACAACAAGCTGTAGGACAAATGTAGTTCGATTCCATATTTCCAGATCTACAATATTCATGGTATGCTCAGAATTTTTATCTTGGAAAAGTTTCATGATTTGAAGACCACCAATTGGCGAACTTTTCCATTAGACAGATTAGAAAACTTCTCTCTCTTTAGATATCTAAAACAGTCTCTTTCTTTTTACTGGGCTTTAACGAAATATTTTGTCACTCTTGACCCAAATGTTCAGAGCACAGAACGACTGAATTACGGCTCATAAATCCACTAATGGCTCAAATTTTATGCTATGTTTACCAGGAACAATGTTGTTCCGTGGCTGCAAATCTTTTCGAACTCCAGAAAAATTCAAAGAATCAATAGATTGATTTAAAACGAAAATCGGAGGCTTAATGCCGGTCGGGATTTAAAATAAGAGCTCTGAATCACGAGGTCCTTCTAAATATCAAAATTCATTAAGATCCGATCACCCACTTGTAAGTTATAAATACCACATTTTTTTTTCTACTTTTTCTTCTCTCTTCAGCCCCCCAGATGGTCTAATTGGGGAAAACGATTTTATCAAGTCAATTTGTGCAGTTCCCTGATACGCCTACCAATTTCCATCGTCCTAGCACGTCCAGAAGCACCAAAGTCGCCAAAGCACTGAACCCCACCCCCTAACTCCCCCAAAGAGAGTGGATCCAGTACGGTTACGTCAATCACGTATTTACGACATTTGCTGATTCTTCCCACCAAGTTTCATCCTAGTTTCTCTAAGCGTTTTCAAAGATTTCCGGTTTCCCCCTCCAACTCCACCAATGTCAACAGATCTGACCGGGATTTGAAATAAGAGCTCTGAGACATGAGTTCCTACTAAATATCAAATTTCATTAAGATCTGGTCACCCGTTCTTAAGTAAAAATTCCTCAATTTTTTTAATTTTTCCAAATCATCACCCCCCAGCCCCTCCAAAGTGAACCAATCCGTTCTAATTATGTCAATCACGTATCTATAACTTGCGCTCATTCTTCCCATCAAGTTTCATCCCGATCTCTCCACTCTACGTTTCCAATGTTTCTGTCCCCGCCCCCAACCCCCTACGTCCCCGGATCCAACTTGAATTGAAAATGGAGGGTCTGAGACATAAGATCCTTCTATATATCAAATTTCATTAAGATCCGATCACCTAATCGCATGATAAAGATACCTCAATTTTCACGTTTTCCAAGAATTTCAGTTCCCCCCTCCAACACCCGCCAATGTCACCGGATCTGGTCGGGATTTAAAATAAGAGCTCTATAGCATAGGATCATTCTAAATATCAAATTTCATTAAGATCTGATCACTCCTTCGTAAGTTAAAAATACCACATTTTTTCTAATTTTTCAGAATTAATCCCCCCCCCCCAAACTCCCCCAAATAGAGCGGAACAGTTCCGGTTATTTCAATTACATATCTAGGACTTCTGCTTATTTTTCTCACCAAGTTTCATCCCGATCCCTCCACTTTAAGCGTTTTCCAAGATTTTAGGTTCCCCCCTCCAACTCCCCCCAATGTCACCGGATCCGGTCAGTATTTAAAATAAGAGCTCTGAGACACGATATCCTTCCAAACACCAAATTTCATTAAGATTCCATCACCCGCTCGTAAGTTAAAAATAATACTTCATTTTTTCTATTTTTCCTGAATTAACCGGCCCTCCACTCCCCCCCCCCCTCAGATGGTCAAACCAGGAAAAAGACTATTTCTAATTTAATCTCTTTTGGTCCCTGATATGACTGCCAAATTTTATTGTCCTAGCTTACCTGGAAGTGCCTAAAGTAACAAAACGGGGACAGACCGACAGACAGACAGACCGACAGAATTTGCGATTGCTATATGTCACTTGCAAGAAAATAATAATTGTAAAGTAATTTTGAGGTATTATTCGAATTGTTAACTTGATTCTTTCTCAAGATTTCTTGATTCTTGATTCTTCTCTAACATCTAGTTTAAATAGCAATCAAAATTAAACAAACTCAATGCTAGATGGATATGAAAAATCGAATTATTAAAAACAAGGCATATTTTGAAGTCTTCTGTTGCACCCGTTCAAGCATACCTCAACCAGAAATTAAAACTGAATGGCTCAAATTTTTTTGAACAATTCAGAGGGGGTAGAAAATCAAAGTTAAAGGCATAAAAGACGAAAAAGATAAACTATAAAAATTTAATGCATGTAAAAAAGGATAATTCCTAACAAGAGCTCACTAACGCCAATGCCATGGCAACATTTTTTTTCTTTCTTTTTCTTTTAGAATCAGCTGAACCCATCAAGACGTAACTAGAATATAGATCTAGGTTTAGTCGTAATTTAGACTCTACTTGCATAACCTTAGCTACGACTGCCTAAACACTTCAAACTGCTAAGAAAAAAAGGCAATTCTTAAGGATTTTTAAAAAAGCACAAGGTTAAAAAATATATTGTAAAGGCTAAAAAAAGAGGAAAAACAATGCATCTGAACAACTGCGGCAATTATAAAAAAGGATTAGAAGGTGTTTTTTTTCTATTTGACACCATTTTCCTAAAGCGAAGCCCCATTCTAATTGTAAAGCGTGGTTTGGGTTATTGGCAAAGTCTGACCACGAAATTGTGTAAAATATGGCATCTACTCCTTTTTATGCGTGAGGCCCATAAAAATCTACAAAAAAATCTCACTACAGCAAAAAAGTTGTCTAGTTTTTTGCAGGGATACTTTACAATGCCTTTTCAAGATATATATTTTAAATAATTGGCTTAAATACATGTTAATTTGTCTGAGATCAGTCAAACTGGTTAAAAACTGAAATTGTCTTACCGCCAACTCGAAAAAGCGTTGCAACACAGTTCTCACAAATTGGATGTACACAGACATTGACCATAAGTACAAGATTGGGATTTGCAGATTTGTTAGTTTTGCATACTGGACAAACTTCCTCAGAAATGCCAAAGTCTAAAGAAAAGAATCTGAAATTATTTCAAGAAACATGCAGCATGCTAGAAAACATTTCAAAATCTATTGTACAATATATAACATTAGATCAGAAAGTCTAATTTCTAAAATGCTCAGTATTTCTCACAAATGGTTCTAAATTCGTACACTAGACAAATATATAATAAATTCAAAGATAAATTTATCTTTGAATTAATTCTATTTTCTATTTCATTTCATTACTAATATCTGTCTCCTGTATAGTTCAACTTCAAATTCTGAGCCTTTTACCTTTTAAGATCTTTCTAAAGTTCTGATTACTACTACCTTCAAGTCAGATGGTAGTAATGGATTAGAAAAATATAGGTCTATCATGTTCTCTGTTATGACCAGAATAATATATAAAATGTTTTGCTGTGAAGTTGTATCAGCATCTTGAACAAGCAATTTATAATTTATCCAACAAAAATTGTAAACTCAGTTCTGATCATCATAAAAAAAACACTAGCTATTTTCTCAGCTATTATTATGATTTTTAATACTTTAGGTCTTAAAACTTTGCTTGCGATGTGTCAACTTTATGGGATACATAAACCAGCCCTTGCTTTTCCTGTTAGCTAGATTGGTTTTAGTGCTTCTCTAGTGTGACAATCCATGGCTGAAAGTTAGACTAGGGCCTATACACAGATGACATTTTTCACATTTATTTATACAGTTGTTGTATCTTTATGTACAAGGAAACTGGCTTTATTTAAAGACTTTTGTTCTTAATGCTTAAAAAAAGGACAGGTTCCCTTTTAGCATTTCAAAATCATTTCAAAAACATATCTTCCTTGATATTTCTATAATCCCTAATTTCAGATCCATTCTTATCAGCTGCTATTATCTTAGCTTTTAGCATCCTAATATTTATTTTAATTTTTTCTTTCAGATTTATTTAAACTGCAAAAACACACAGCATCTTGGTTATTGTACTTCTTACATATTGATTGAATTCACCATCCTTACTAATAATAATACCTAGGTAAATAAAACGATCCATAAAGTTTAATTTTCTTGTTCAAACACCAGTGTAATCTAATTCCAGGAGAAATACTGAGCAAGGTGAATGAAATTTTCAGGGATGGGCCTACAGCCCAAAGCTCCCACCTGCACTCCTTCTCTACTTTTAATGATATAAGGTTATATCAAAATAGGTTTGTTTTTTAACATAAATTATTTATTTTCAAATCTTCCTGAAATGAGGTTTTCAAAGAAAAGTCAAGAGCCCTAATAAACATAAGACCAGCAGAAATAAATACCATGTGAAGATATGTTTTAGTTGTAAACCTTTTATTCACATTCACCTTAAAGTATAGTATGGTACGCCTTGGAAAGGTAGCTCCCGTCAGTCGAGCTGGATTGTAAGCCAAGGTTTGGAAACCCTCCAAAACCTTAGAAATATGAAATAAGAGAAGAAAGGGCGTTGAAAACGCCTTTTCCATGCCAATAGCTTATCTCAACTGTAGATCTATTCCATAAGGGTTTTTTGTCCAAAAAACCTTTCAGTTAAAGACAATCTGGGTGGGGTGGAAGTAAGAGCTCAAAAATACCTGGGCCTTACTTGTTACTGGACTATAAACTCATTACTGGAAGTGTCATGCAACAAAGCTTAAAAAGTTTCTAAAATAACAAAAACTTGCAGTCATGGAATATTATCTACTTCCCAGATATTATCTAGGCTACTGACTAATTTCTAGAAACTGTATTCTACTATTAGTACTACCACTAACAAGTCATCACAGGACCAAGCCGCTTGAGGCCAATTCAGCTACACACGCTTCTCCTCCATCCCAATCTATTCAAAATCTCCCTCTTTACAACCTCCAAGGAAGTTCCCGTTTCCTTTAAATCTTTCTTTATGACATCTTCCCATCCCAGATGAGGATCACCTGTTTTCCTTTTATCCCTAGACAGTTGGCCGAAAAGAACAATCTTTGGCAATCTGTCATCCTTCATCCACAGAACATGCCCAAACCATCTCAACCTTTCTTTCACTATATCCCTAGAAAGTGGGATTGAACCACATTTTTTGTACAGCCTACTGTTTGAAATACAGTCCGTCAGATGGGTACCCAGAATAATGCAATTTCTCTGGAAAACATCTAGAAACTCTTCCTCCACTTATTAGAGTTCTGGGATCACTGTACCTTCCAATATTCTAATCTTGGTTTTCAGATCTACCTTTCTTTTCTTCCAAACTTTTTTTTAACTGTGAAAACACCCTGAGCCTTGTCTATTCTACTTGTAACATCTTCACTGCTCCAACCATCTTTACTAATAATACTACCAAGGTAAGTGAAGCTGCCCACCTGATCAATCTCTTCGTTACCCAACGTCATATTTTCATCTTCACTTATTCCTAGCCTTTCTGACTTAGTCTTCTTAACATTATTTTTCAAACTAATTCTTGCACCTTGGACTCACAAAACCTCTAAAAGTTCAATCATTTTTCTCACTTTCATCTAGGAGGCTTAAATCCTCAACATAATCTAAGTCAAGGAGAATTTTTCCTCCCCACTTCATTCTGTGTCCCCAATTGCCTCTCCTGTGCTCTGTAAGACGAAGTCCATCAAAATGATATATATAAAGAGGATAAAACAACCCTGCTTAAATCCTGATTTAATACAAAACTAGCTGCTAACTTCATTTCCTACCTTGACAGCAGCAGTGTTATTCTCATACATAGCACTAATCAATTTAATGTATTTGACTGGTATACCAGAATGAATAAGACCTATGCTAAAGCTCTAGTTTTGTATTAAATCAGGATTTAAGCAGGGTTGTTTTATCCTCTTTATATATATCATTTTGATGGACTTCGTCTTACAGAGCACAGGAAAGGCAATTGGGGACGCGGAATGAAGTGGGGAGGAAAAATTCTCCTTGACTTAGATTACGTTGAGGATTTAAGCCTCCTAGATGAAAGTGAGAAAAATGATTGAACTCTTAGAGGTTTTGCAAGTCCAAGGTGCAAGAATTAGTTTGAAAAATAATGTTAAGAAGACTAAGTCAGAAAGGCTAGGAATAAGTGAAGATGAAAATATGATGTTGGGTAACAAAGAGATTGATCAGGTGGGCAGCTTCACTTACCTTGGTAGTATTATTAGTAAAGATGGTTGGAGCAGTGAAGATGTTACAAGTAGAATAGACAAGGCTCAGGGTGTTTTCACAGTTAAAAAAAAGTTTGGAAGAAAAGAAAGGTAGATCTGCAAACAAGTGTTTTGTTCTTTAAACCATTGCTTATTCTCAATTCATAAGGTTTTAAAGACCTGTGAATCTATTTCTGGTAAAATTCTAGACAAGCTAAACTCTGCTATCTTAGAAAAGGGTTATATTAGAAATTAAACGTTAAGTAATGAATCCTGAGCCAAAAACATACTCTCAAAGGTATTGCCAAGCATCTATGTTATTATCAACATCTAGGCAATGTTGAATTCTATAATTGATTTTGTAACCCTCTTCTGACATTTAAGCTCCAATATCATGACTCATCTAAGTTCAGACTATTCTGAAGCCCAAGATTATTCTTTACCCTGGATAAATAAAATGGGTGTGCTTGAAAACACCCTTCATACTCAATTTGGACGGTTGCTTAGTCATTCATACAGCACAAAATCCTTCTGAAATTAGAAAAATATACACTAGAATTTAATTCACGTATTCTTTCCAAATTATTTTTCAAGGGTTTCAACACACCCAGATATTAACAAATTATTTAAAGAAACACAAACCATCCATTTTTTATTTAAACTATTTGCCACTAAGATTTGGTTATCAGCAGTGTTGCCAAATCAGGCGGAAAGGATTATGCTTGCTTGAGCCTAAAATTATGCTTTTTTGGACAGATTTATGCTGCACTTCAATATTTTTCCAGGTTTCACAAAAAAGTTGATCAGTTAAAACAAGTCGAATTCTGTCTTATCTTAATAAAGGTTCTGAATAGTATATAATCTGAAAATAATAGCCTACTGATTATTTTTAACCCGCTAAGGGAACAAAAGCGGGGTATAAACAAAGGAGGCAAAGAAAAAGGTAAAATAGCATAGAAAATAAGTAAAAAGAGTTTTTTAATGTCCAGGGGAAGGATCCTGGTTCACAATTCGGTCCACGTTTTCCGTCTTTTTTCTCAAGTCGTCTTTCTTCGCGAAGTGGTTGGTGGCATTTGAAAAGCATAGTGTCTTACATCATGATCAAAATTTTACTTCAGATACATTAAAAATGAAGGAAAAATGCGGTTCATATTCAATGATCTTCTTCGTCTTCGTTTTCGGATTTGACTTCTTGACCAGGGGGTGGGGTGGCTACGTAAAGGTTCTCGGAATTGTGTAGCTTGATCTGATTTTCTGTAGGGACATATTTGTAGCAAACTGTATCTTTTGTTGTTAGTCGCGATTTCGTGACCAGCACGGCTTCAATACTTTCTTTCTTCAACATATTCCGCTTTTTTGTCTTGACATCTCAGATCTAAGAAAAAATTCTTTCTGAGTCTTCTTTCGAATGCGGTAGGGAGAGCACCCTTTCGGCGAGTTCTGCCAGATCTGGAATTACTCTCTCGTCGGTAAAGTTTCTCATTTCACGTATTTTTCTCCATATCAAGTCTGTAGCAATTTTGCTATGTTTTCGGAGTCACTAAAAGCATATGGCAGCTTGCGCCACTGGGAGTCAATGTCTGTGAGTTTTGGTATGAGGCTTGGAAATCGGTTCACTACGACACCTAGTGACGGAATACTGGTTCTTTCAGTTCCCAGGGCCATCTTGGAATTTACAAACTGAAGGGACTTCAAAAAAGGATCACCGTGTGGGAATCGCTTGAGTGACTGTTTCGCTGCGGTAATGAAGAAGCCTAAACACTGTGCCAAAAATTTTACTTTAGTTTGGTCGAAACACTCCACAAAACATCTTTGGTGTCCGTTTGATTGATGTGACGTTATGAGTTGTTCTATATCGTCTTAGATTATGCTACAATTATGCTATCTTAAGGAGGATTATGCTTGGATGCTTTTGGTTCTTAATTATGCTACGTTCCGCATAATTATGCTACATCTGGCAACACTAGTTATCACCCAGTTCAAGAAAAAATCCACGTCAAGCGAAAAAAAATGGTTTTTCTATAGCACATGCAAAAAGTAAATGATACACATGTCTATGTGCCCCTTCTTACAATGTCAAAAAAGAGTGAGGTAACTGGGTGATTTTAGGCTATGAATGATGACGTTCATGCTTACTTGAAACCCAAAAAATTAAGAACAGACGAGCACAGGCACCAAATTGATCGGTATCGTAAAATAGTTTTAGTTGAAAGCCTGTGTTAGATATATTTTGTCTGTAATCTATGGCAAGTGTATTGTCAAAGGGAACAAAACTTTGCTTCCCACATTACTCGTGGTGTTACCTTTCTGCAAATAGATCATCGTTACGTCCGATGACTTTTTTACTTCCGAGCGATGCAAGATTCAATGTCTTGCGAGATGTCAGATGAATCGAACTTTTCAACACATCTGGCGTCGTCGTTGTTACCAACTCAGGTTCAATTAAGAAACTAAACTTTTAAAAACTGAAGCGCATTTATTATTTTGGCACCTCATCTATTAGGATCAAGAATATCCGCTGGACCATTAAAACGGTTTTGCTATACTTTCTCACAACTGATTAACTTAGGTGCGTCTCATTGTCAAAGGTGCTTTTCTTTCACTTTTGGCACCAAACGAGGTTTATCTGATTTTCGTTATAAGTCGTTAGTTTCTTTTTTTGATAATCTCCTGGTCTAACTAACTGATGAATTAAGTTTCGGAGGTCAGTTTAACTCTGTGTTTACCGCTAAGTTTTTGTTTCTCTAGATCGGATTAGGAAATCCACTCGTTATTTCTCGAGACGTGATAAATTATTCTTACGTTTGGTTTATCTTAGATACTGCTAAGCTATGAACAATTAACGCTGTATAGTCGTTAAACAATAAACGGCGGAGAAATCTAAGCGTTGCACACGAACACACCTAGCATTCAAATTCCTAGTTACATCAAGAATTGTTTATTTGTGCTATTCAAATAACAATTACAATTAATAAGCACGGATTAGTCTAAACACTGAAAAATTTAAGATTCAAAATAAATGAGAATTTAGATTATAGCAAGGAATTTTTATTCTATATGAAAAAAGCAACCCTCGTGACGCTTTGGCAAAATCCATAATTTTACATAAAAATATATTTTTCTTAAATAAATCCATAGTAATCCATGCAGATTACCAGGATTGAAAATCGACCATTGATGGATTTGGAAGAAACAAGTAGTAGTGACGAAAGAGGTGTGCCTGAAAAGGATTGTATTTCTAAAATACTTGCTTCTATTAAACGGGGAATCTAACCAACTACATTGAAAATTTCTTACAAACAATGTAAAGGCAAATGATGGAGTATAGGATAGTTACTTGTGGCCATACCAGTAAAAAAAACTTGCCCAAATTAGAAACAATCCTGAACATGGCACTCTGGATTGCTCTTGGCTTGTACCCACTCACTTATAGTGATTGTATTAGGAAACTAGTAGGAGTTGTTCCATAAGCTAGGGAATAGCCAAAGCTACTGTTAAGTATTATACCAGGATCCAAGCCTAAGGGGAGCGATACCCTATTCTCACATTTTATCACGGGTGCACTAGCCAGCAGAATAAAATCAGGATTGCATTGTGGCAAGATTTTTCAGCAATCTGTCCGAACTGGTCATTGGATAAAATTCAGGCTGGTTATTTCGAGTTCTCTCCTCGATGGAAGTTGACAACCAAATGTCAGTCTCAAGTTTATACAAGACAAAAAGGAGAACATCCCACATTAACTAAATATTGATGAATTTCTTAGAAAAAAGGCTACAAGGTACAAAGATCCTCGGCCCATTTATGGTGATGGATTCCTGATTGGGAATAAACCTGCCGCAACAGCAATAATCCCGCACACCTATCTTTCCATTCAAAAGCCTCTCCCACCTGAAACCTTAGTTTTGACGGCTGAACTGGCAGCTAAAATTGAATCAATAAGGGCAGTCAAATATATACCTTCCCATTTCAGAAAAGTAGCAATCTTCTCAGATTCTCCGATTGCTCTAAAACTAATGAAAACCTTAACCTGGAACACAAAGGACAAAGATTTGCAGGAGATAAGAGAATAGCTTGTTTCTCTGTCAAAGATTGATATAGCAGTGGCTTTCCAGCATATTCCTAGCCATGTGAGTATCAGCAATGTTTATCGACCGACAGCTAGCTCAAAAGTATTCAATCGCACTTGGAGATGCAATTAAAAACCACCATTCTTATAGAAAGTCTCCTCCTGCTCTGGTTCCGATTTTCAAAGAGCTTGATATAAATTGGGCTTACTTTAAAATGAAAAGATTAGCAGTAATATGAGACGAGAGCAATACAAATGGAAGCAACATAGTGACTTCAATTGTAGACTCTGTAGCTTGACTAAAGAAACTTTGCAACACCTTTTCTTCGAATACACTACAAGTACTTTTGGACTTTATGAACTTCATACTCTATCTCCAAATTTTAAACTTCTGCTAGATATTAGTCTGACTGTGGATGTTCCTTTACCAGCTTCCGTTGAATAGGAGTTTTTCAAAGAGGCTATTGATGTCTTAACAAATTTTGATGTGCTTTGAAGTTTTCTTTTGAATTTTTTAAACTTATGCAGAAGAGATCTTGACCGAGCAGGAAAAGCCATATCAGTACCACTCGGCCTGTGGGCCTTAAAGTCTTCGGAACAGGCAGAATGAGAACATTCACTTTTCACCAGTCAATCATATCCTGTATTATGTATTTAACTGTAATTGAGGTTGTATTATGTATTTTCAATTTTCCTTTTTATTTAAGAGCTACCTGGTCGTTATAAGGTGAAAAATGAGTGAAAAAGAACAATTTGAAGCCGAAACGATCACATTTAAGATTCCATGGGTCTTTTTTAAGAAGAAAAAGAATGGTATTTTAAAAATCATTTCAGCAGTAAAAGAAATCCATGTAAATAAGGGTAAATCTATGGTGGTGGAAACCCTGCATGGTTGTAGCCTTGTTGCTGCCGTTAGTAAATAGTGCAATTTTTAGTGCTTTTTAATCCAAGTAGGACTATTTAAATACTTTTAGGTGTAATTTTTTAATATTATCTCAACAGGTAGTACTTTTTTTGGCGTTTTCAACTTTTCAAATAGACTCTAAACCACTTAATGTTATCGACGGTTTCTTGAATTTTGTTTTCATTTTGAACCCGCTTTTAAGGACACAGACAAAATATATATAATACAGAAGCCCAACTTAAATAATTTTTTGGTACCAATCAATTTAATGATTGTGCTCGTCTATCTCCAATTTCGCAGGCTTCATTAACGTCATTATGTATTGCCAAAAGGTGCCCGGACACCCGACCCTTATTTAACATTGGAAGATAGGGCACTTACACATCTGTATCATACACATTTTGTCTGTGATTAGGACTTCTATAATCTTACAGTAGACTTCACGATCTGGCAGGATTTTGGAACACATTTTTAAATACGATTTGACTAACTAGGTAATATAAAAAGTGTTATGTTTTAGCCTCGTTACAGCAGACTGACCCTAAATTTTTGGCATTGAAGTTACGTAGAAGTTAATTCAGACAACCCTTTAAAATAAATTACAGCCAGAAACAATTTTTGATATTATGTATGTAAAACCCGAAATTCCTGATAATAAACTTAGAAAGGTCATGTTGAGCTGACGAGGGTCTAATAAAATGAATGCTAACTCGCTTGAGCTAACTGTCTTGTTTCAGGGTTCCGAAATATTTTTTCTGCGGCTATATCTTCTGTGGCTATACCTCTACTTTTTATTTAAAATGAACTAAAAGAATTTCTGAAAAAGAAGTTTTTTCACAGGCAAGTAAAGAGCCATATTAAAACAGACCAGCAGAAATAAATTCGTATAATTATTCAAATTCAAAGCAACCAGAAATTACGATTAAAGGATAAATGAAACCTAAAGCGAAACGAAGTTAAATAAACAATCATAGCAAACAATTATACATCACGTATTAACATAAATGAATAACTAAACCTTAAAACAAGAACTTAGCTACTAGTCTTAGCTGTAAAAGTCTAAGGCGTACTGCATCATTTGCGTTTTATTGAAAACTATATATGTCTTAAGCAGTCCTTGGAAAGAACTAATATAATTAAACTGAAGTCTCAAAGACCAGGACTTTAATTTTTTTTTTGTGTATTTAATTTCAATGTTGTAAGTACAAAAGAAAATATTTGTAATATAATCCGTTTAATTTGAATTTTCAACTTAGGCTTTAGTTGTTTTAAGATTTATTTAGTACCTATCGGATGTTTGTTTGCTATGATTGTTTATTTATTTCTGTTCGCTTTTGATTCCATTTATTCTTTAAAACTAATTTATGGTCGCTTTGAATTTAAATTGTTATAGAAAATGTTTTTCTGTTAGTTTTAAGTTTGATATATCTCTTTACTTTTCTTTGAAAAACTTTTCCGGAAAGTTTTTTTTCTTTTAAGTAATTTCTGTTCGTTTTTTATTGTCAAAGTCTCAAGTTTTTCGACGTTCCTCATTTCAGCATAATTTTTTTTTTCAACATCAAAATTTCATTAAAGCAACAAAACATCAAATTAATGTTTTTTTTTTCAATATTGAAGTTTCGAAGTTCAACATCCGCCTTCAAAGTAGTCACAAATAGATGTAGTAGTAGTTGTAAGCAGTTAGTCACAATTGCAAGTTGTCAAAGTTGAAGGTAGTCACAGTTACAGTCACAACCAGTCTTATTTGCAGCCACAATAGTAGCAGCAGGGCTAGATCGATTAGGTACGGGGACCGATTGGATAATTTTTTGCGGGGTTCCCTCTCTATATTAAATTTTTAAGCAAAAAATTTCTTCCTAGAGATCTGTTGGGTTACGACTGATCTAATAATTTAAAAGATATGAAAGGTGTTCCTTAGCATCTTTATTGGGGTGTAAATAGTGCCCCTTTTAGACCCCTTTTGGGTCAAAAAAGCAATATGAATATGGTTCAAAATGACCTTAAGGGGTCTGTGATAGGTGTGCCGCTAAATTGATGTTATGATAAATTTGGTCAGCTATTTTTAAGTAGAAAGCACTATGACTATTTTTAGCTCGATCATCGCTTACGTTGAATGAAGCTAAAGCAAAACATAAGTTCAAGTTTAGTAGTTCTTTGTGGAACTCTTTAGAGAACAAGTGATGTCCTGTAACAGGCCAAACAAATTTATTCATAAATTATTTATGCAGGAATGCAATTCGACAAATCAAGCAGCAGCAGTACCCAAGTAAATCACCTTTGTTGGCTACTTTTCCTGTGAGAAAATGGAGGACTACGTAGGTAATACATACATAGCTGAAGGGTCTGAATGGCTTGTAAATAACACTTGCGTAGTTTACGGCATCTTACCAGGTTTTTACTTGGTTTTATGGTACAATTTGTTGGCATCGAAGATTATGATGGTGCTGCTCTCCTAACATAATATTCTTTTCGGTACTTGTATTTATAATGGTACACACTCGAGAAGTGAATTTAGGTAAATCGTAATAAAATGTACCAAAATATAGTGAAAATATAATACTTTGGAAACGAATTTGAGCTATATTTTTGCATATGTGTTAGCTACATAAAAATGTGTTAGCTACAATTATTTTGCCTATTATGAAGCAAGAATCATTTTCTAACTTTACGCTGTCCAAATACTTTACTCTCACCCCACCCTATGGATGTGCAAATATATAACCCAAACTATGTAGGTCCAATGTATTCTTTACCATGTCATTCGTATTTCAATGAGCATAAGCAAATTGTTTCCTAATACAGACGGATAAAACGGGTTTGTTCTAGAATGTGTATCGTTATATATACAAGTACCTTTTTTTCTTTTGCAGTTTTATTTTTGATTCATTCTTGATCCTCGTCTTAGCGTGGTTGCTTGCCCAGGAATTCTTTGTTCTCCGCTTTCATCTTTTGTAAGTTCTGATTCTTGCTTTTTCTTGTAATTCTCGCTGCTGATTATCTTCTAACTGCATACCGCTTTGTTCTCGCGGTCGTATATCTTCTAACCACATATTTCTCGGTTCTTCATGTTCAATTTGATTCGTTCAGATTCTTATTGTCACATGTCTTCTAACCGCTTGTCTTTTTTCTTCACTTTAATTTTTGAGTCGTTATGATTCTCGCTGCTTCATATCTTTTAACTGTACATTTCTGTATTCTTTAATTTCGCTTTTGACTTGTTCTAATTATCGGTTTCGCCAAAATCTAAATGTCATATTTCATTGATCTTTATTTTCGTTTACCATTGCTTCGAACATTTTTTCAGTGCCTTTTGCCTTAGTTGCTTGAATTGATCTAGTCACTTTTGATGGTCTAGGTCGTTCATTGTCACCCGTCATATATTTACATTTCACAGGTCGTTATCTTGATCTTGCTTTATTTGATGGTCCACTTTGTTCATTTTGAGCTTACACTTTTATCCTCTTTTGTTTTTTTGTGCTCATTTTGTCCTAACGTTAATTTACATTTGTGCGCTTTGATATCATAAAACTGCTTAAAATTCCTTTTTAAATTTAAATTACCGAATATGGGCACATGAATTTGAATATTTTTAGATTTTGTTCAGCAAATGCTTCCGAAACGCTGTATCTTTACTTACAGTCAACAAGATTACTAAACTATTTAGTCTATCCTTGTTTACTGTTGATATCACATACTTTGTTTTTATTGGTTTTAGACTGGAAAATGATCTCTCTCCAGAAGCAAGGCTTGCTGGAATTGTTAAGAACATTTCACAATTTCGGTGATTGGACCAAATTGTTCCAATCGCCCCTTTTCCGGCCCTGAATAGCAGTAGCGGCCATAAAAGTTTCGAGTTAATACCCTTGCCTGTTCCTAAGATATTGCAGATAGGCCTTTTTGATAAATGGGATACATATGTTTTCTTTTTAACTGGCTGAACATAACCCACAAAATTTACAGAAATTTTACCTAAATAGCCCACCCTTAACCTTTTTAGACACATCCAGGATCACACAATCGACAAACTGTATAATTTACATTCCTTGTCCTAGGGATTGTAGGGGCATGGCATGTCCAGCAACTTAACTATTAGAGATTATAAACTTAAAATGTTTTGCTGTGAAGTTGTATCAGCATCTTGAACAAGCAATTTATAATTTATCCAACAAATATTGTAAACTCAGTTCTGATCATCATAAAAAAAACACTAGCTATTTTCTCAGCTATTATTATGATTTTTAATACTTTAGGTCTTAAAACTTTGCTTGCAATGTGTCAACTTTATGGGATACATAAACCAGCCCTTGCTTTTCCTGTTAGCTAGATTGGTTTTAGTGCTTCTCTAGTGTGACAATCCATGGCTGAAAGTTAGGCTAGGGCCTATACACAGATGACATTTTTCACATTTATTTATACAGTTGTTGTATCTTTATGTATGAGGAAACTGGCTTTATTTAAAGACTTTTGTTCTTAATGCTTAAAAAAAGGACAGGTTCCCTTTTAGCATTTCAAAATCATTTCAAAAACATATCTTCCTTGATATTTCTATAATCCCTAATTTCAGATCCATTCTTATCAACTGCTATTATCTTAGCTTTTAGCATCCTAATATTTATTTTAATTTTTTCTTTCAGATTTATTTAAACTGCAAAAACACACAGCATCTTGGTTATTGTACTTCTTACATATTGATTGAATTCACCATCCTTACTAATAATAATACCTAGGTAAATAAAACGATCCATAAAGTTTAATTTTCTTGTTCAAACACCGGTGTAATCTAATTCCAGGAGAAATACTGAGCAAGGTGAATGAAATTTTCAGGGATGGGCCTACAGCCCAAAGCTCCCACCTGCACTCCTTCTCTACTTTTAATGATATAAGGTTATATCAAAATAGGTTTGTTTTTTAAAATAAATTGTTTATTTTCAAATCTTCCTGAAATGAGGTTTTCAAAGAAAAGTCAAGAGCCCTAATAAACATAAGACCAGCAGAAATAAATACCATGTGAAGATATGTTTTAGTTGTAAACCTTTTATTCACATTCACCTTAAAGTGTAGTATGGTATGCCTTGGAAAGGTAGCTCCCATCAGTTGAGCTGGATTGTAAGCCAAGGTTTGGAAACCCTCCAAAACCTTAGAAATATGAAATAAGAGAAGAAAGGGCGTTGAAAACGCCTTTTCCATGCCAATAGCTTATCTCAACTGTAGATCTATTCCATAAGGGTTTTTTGTCCAAAAAACCTTTCAGTTAAAGACAATCTGGGTGGGGTGGAAGTAAGAGCTCAAAAATACCTGGGCCTTACTCGTTACTGGACTATAAACTCGTTACTGGAAGTGTCATGCAACATAGCTTAAAAAGTTTCTAAAATAACAAAAACTTGCAGTCATGGAATATTATCTACTTCCCAGATATTATCTAGGCTACTGACTAATTTCTAGAAACTGTATTCTACTATTAGTACTACCACTAACAAGTCATCACAGCACCAAGCCGCTTGAGGCCAATTCAGCTACACACACTTCTCCTCCATCCCAATCTATTCAAAATCTCCCTCTTTACAACCTCCAAGGAAGTTCCCGTTTCCTTTAAATCTTTCTTTATGACATCTTCCCATCCCAGATGAGGATCACCTGTTTTCCTTTTATCCCTAGACGGTTGGCCGAAAAGAACAATCTTTGGCAATCTGTCATCCTTCATCCACAGAACATGCCTAACCATCTCAACCTTTCTTTCACTATATCCCTAGAAAGTGGGATTGAACCACATTTTTTGTACAGCCTACTGTTTGAAATACAGTCCGTCAGATGGGTACCCAGAATAATGCAATTTCTCTGGAAAACATCTAGAAACTCTTCCTCCACTTATTAGAGTGCTGGGATCACTGTACCTTCCAATATTCTAATCTTGGTTTTCAGATCTACCTTTCTTTTCTTCCAAACTTTTTTTTAACTGTGAAAACACCCTGAGCCTTGTCTATTCTACTTGTAACATCTTCACTGCTCCAACCATCTTTACTAATAATACTACCAAGGTAAGTGAAGCTGCCCACCTGATCAATCTCTTTGTTACCCAACGTCATATTTTCATCTTCACTTATTCCTAGCCTTTCTGACTTAGTCTTCTTAACATTATTTTTCCAACTAATTCTTGCACCTTGGACTCACAAAACCTCTAAAAGTTCAATCATTTTTCTCACTTTCATCTAGGAGGCTTAAATCCTCAACATAATCTAAGTCAAGGAGAATTTTTCTCCCCACTTCATTCTGTGTCCCCAATTGCCTCTCCTGTGCTCTGTAAGACGAAGTCCATCAAAATGATATATATAAAGAGGATAAAACAACCCTGCTTAAATCCTGATTTAATACAAAACTAGCTGCTAACTTCATTTCCTACCTTGACAGCAGCAGTGTTATTCTCATACATAGCACTAATCAATTTAATGTATTTGACTGGTATACCAGAATGAATAAGACCTATGCTAAAGCTCTAGTTTTGTATTAAATCAGGATTTAAGCAGGGTTGTTTTATCCTCTTTATATATATAATTTTGATGGACTTTGTCTTACAGAGCACAGGAGAGGCAATTGGGGACATGGAATGAAGTGGAGAGGAAAAATTCTCCTTGACTTAGATTACGTTGAGGATTTAAGCCTCCTAGATGAAAGTGAGAAAAATGATTGAACTCTTAGAGGTTTTGCGAGTCCAAGGTGCAAGAATTAGTTTGAAAAATAATGTTAAGAAGAATAAGTCAGAAAGGCTAGGAATAAGTGAAGATGAAAATATGACATTGGGTAACGAAGAGATTGATCAGGTGGGCAGCTTCACTTACCTTGGTAGTATTATTAGTAAAGATGGTTGGAGCAGTGAAGATGTTACAAGTAGAATAGACAAGGCTCAGGGTGTTTTCACAGTTAAAAAAAAAGTTTGGAAGAAAAGAAAGGTAGATCTGCAAACAAGTGTTTGGCTCTTTAAACCATTGCTTATTCTCAATTCATAAGGTTTTAAAGACCTGTGAATCTATTTCTGGTAAAATTCTAGACAAGCTACACTCTGCTATCTTAGAAAAGGGTTATATTAGAAATTAAACGTTAAGTAATGAATCCTGAGCCAAAAACATACTCTCAAAGGTATTGCCAAGCATCTATGTTATTATCAACATCTAGGCAATGTTGAATTCTATTTTGATTTTGTAACCCTCTTCTGACATTTAAGCTCCAATATCATGACTCATCTAAGTTCAGACTATTCTGAAGCCCAAGATTATTCTTTACCCTGGATAAATAAAATGGGTGTGCTTGAAAACACCCTTCATACTCAATTTGGACGGTTGCTTAGTCATTCATACAGCACAAAATCCTTCTGAAATTAGAAAAATATACACTAGAATTTAATTCATGTATTCTTTCCAAATTATTTTTCAAGGGTTTCAACACACCCAGATATTAACAAATTATTTAAAGAAACACAAACCATCCATTTTTTATTTAAATTATTTGCCACTAAGATTTGGTTATCAGCAGTGTTGCCAAATCAGGCGGAAAGGATTATGCTTGCTTGAGCCTAAAATTATGCTTTTTTGGACAGATTTTATGCTGCACTTCAATATTTTTCCAGGTTTCACAAAAAAGTTGATCAGTTAAAACAAGTCGAATTCTGTCTTATCTTAATAAAGGTTCTGAATAGTATATAATCTGAAAATAATAGCCTACTGATTATTTTTAACCCGCTAAGGGAACAAAAGCGGGGTATAAACAAAGGAGGCAAAGAAAAAGGTAAAATAGCATAGAAAATAAGTAAAAAGAGTTTTTTAATGTCCAGGGGAAGGATCCTGGTTCACAATTCGGTCCACGTTTTCCGTCTTTTTCTCAAGTCGTCTTTCTTCGCGAAGTGGTTGGTGGCATTTGAAAAGCATAGTGTCTTACATCATGATCAAAATTTTACTTCAGATACATTAAAAATGAAGGAAAAATGCGGTTCATATTCAATGATCTTCTTCGTCTTCGTTTTCGGATTTGACTTCTTGACCAGGGGGTGGGGTGGCTACGTAAAGGTTCTCGGAATTGTGTAGCTTGATCTGATTTTCTGTAGGGACATATTTGTAGCAAACTGTATCTTTTGTTGTTAGTCGCGATTTCGTGACCAGCACGGCTTCAATACTTTCTTTCTTCAACATATTCCGCTTTTTTGTCTTGACATCTCAGATCTAAGAAAAAATTCTTTCTGAGTCTTCTTTCGAATGCGGTAGGGAGAGCACCCTTTCGGCGAGTTCTGCCAGATCTGGAATTACTCTCTCGTCGGTAAAGTTTCTCATTTCACGTATTTTTCTCCATATCAAGTCTGTAGCAATTTTGCTATGTTTTCGGAGTCACTAAAAGCATATGGCAGCTTGCGCCACTGGGAGTCAATGTCTGTGAGATTTGGTATGAGGCTTGGAAATCGGTTCACTACGACACCTAGTGACGGAATATTGGTTCTTTCAGTTCCCAGGGCCATCTTGGAATTTACAACTGAAGGGACTTCAAAAAAGGATCACCGTGTGGGAATCGCTTGAGTGACTGTTTCGCTGCGGTAATGAAGAAGCCTAATCACTGTGCCAAAAATTTTACTTTAGTTTGGTCGAAACACTCCACAAAAGATCTTTGGTGTCCGTTTGATTGATGTGACGTTATGAGTTGTTCTATATCGTCTTAGATTATGCTACAATTATGCTATCTTAAGGAGGATTATGCTTGGATGCTTTTGGTTCTTAATTATGCTACGTTCCGCATAATTATGCTACATCTGGCAACACTAGTTATCACCCAGTTCAAGAAAAAATCCACGTCAAGCGAAAAAAAATGGTTTTTCTATAGCACATGCAAAAAGTAAATGATACACATGTCTATGTGCCCCTTCTTACAATGTCAAAAAAGAGTGAGGTAACTGGGTGATTTTAGGCTATGAATGATGACGTTCATGCTTACTTGAAACCCAAAAAATTAAGAACAGACGAGCACAGGCACCAAATTGATCGGTATCGTAAAATAGTTTTAGTTGAAAGCCTGTGTTAGATATATTTTGTCTGTAATCTATGGCAAGTGTATTGTCAAAGGGAACAAAACTTTGCTTCCCACATTACTCGTGGTGTTACCTTTCTGCAAATAGATCATCGTTACGTCCGATGACTTTTTTTACTTCCGAGCGATGCAAGATTCAATGTCTTGCGAGATGTCAGATGAATCGAACTTTTCAACACATCTGGCGTCGTCGTTGTTACCAACTCAGGTTCAATTAAGAAACTAAACTTTTAAAAACTGAAGCGCATTTATTATTTTGGCACCTCATCTATGTGGACCAAGAATATCCGCTGGACCATTAAAACGGTTTTGCTATACTTTCTCACAACTGATTAACTTAGGTGCGTCTCATTGTCAAAGGTGCTTTTCTTTCACTTTTGTCACCAAACGAGGTTTATCTGATTTTCGTTATAAGTCGTTAGTTTCTTTTTTTGATAATCTCCTGGTCTAACTAACTGATGAATTAAGTTTCGGAGGTCAGTTTAACTCTGTGTTTACCGCTAAGTTTTTGTTTCTCTAGATCGGATTAGGAAATCCACTCGTTATTTCTCGAGACGTGATAAATTATTCTTACGTTTGGTTTATCTTAGATACTGCTAAGCTATGAACAATTAACGCTGTATAGTCGTTAAACAATAAACGGCGGAGAAATCTAAGCGTTGCACACGAACACACCTAGCATTCAAATTCCTAGTTACATCAAGAATTGTTTATTTGTGCTATTCAAATAACAATTACAATTAATAAGCACGGATTAGTCTAAACACTGAAAAATTTAAGATTCAAAATAAATGAGAATTTAGATTATAGCAAGGAATTCTTATTCTATATGAAAAAAGCAACCCTCGTGACGCTTTGGCAAAATCCATAATTTTACATAAAAATATATTTTTCTTAAATAAATCCATAGTAATCCATGCAGATTACCAGGATTGAAAATCGACCATTGATGGATTTGGAAGAAACAAGTAGTAGTGACGAAAGAGGTGTGCCTGAAAAGGATTGTATTTCTAAAATACTTGCTTCTATTAAACGGGGAATCTAACCAACTACATTGGAAATTTCTTACAAACAATGTAAAGGCAAATGATGGAGTATAGGATAGTTACTTGTGGCCATACCAGTAAAAAAAAACTTGCCCAAATTAGAAACAATCCTGAACATGGCACTCTGGATTGCTCTTGGCTTGTACCCACTCACTTATAGTGATTGTATTAGGAAACTAGTAGGAGTTGTTCCATAAGCTAGGGAATAGCCAAAGCTACTGTTAAGTATTATACCAGGATCCAAGCCTAAGGGGAGCGATACCCTATTCTCACATTTTATCACGGGTGCACTAGCCAGCAGAATAAAATCAGGATTGCATTGTGGCAAGATTTTTCAGCAATCTGTCCGAACTGGTCATTGGATAAAATTCAGGCTGGTTATTTCGAGTTCTCTCCTCGATGGAAGTTGACAACCAAATGTCAGTCTCAAGTTTATACAAGACAAAAAGGAGAACATCCCACATTAACTAAATATTGATGAATTTCTTAGAAAAAAGGCTACAAGGTACAAAGATCCTCGGCCCATTTATGGTGATGGATTCCTGATGCGGAATAAACCTGCCGCAACAGCAATAATCCCGCACACCTATCTTTCCATTCAAAAGCCTCTCCCACCTGAAACCTTAGTTTTGACGGCTGAACTGGCAGCTAAAATTGAATCAATAAGGGCAGTCAAATATATACCTTCCCATTTCAGAAAAGTAGCAACCTTCTCAGATTCTCCGATTGCTCTAAAACTAATGAAAACCTTAACCTGGAACACAAAGGACAAAGATTTGCAGGAGATAAGAGAATAGCTTGTTTCTCTGTCAAAGATTGATATAGCAGTGGCTTTCCAGCATATTCCTAGCCATGTGAGTATCAGCAATGTTTATCGACCGACAGCTAGCTCAAAAGTATTCAATCGCACTTGGAGATGCAATTAAAAACCACCATTCTTATAGAAAGTCTCCTCCTGCTCTGGTTCCGATTTTCAAAGAGCTTGATATAAATTGGGCTTACTTTAAAATGAAAAGATTAGCAGTAATATGAGACGAGAGCAATACAAATGGAAGCAACATAGTGACTTCAATTGTAGACTCTGTAGCTTGACTAAAGAAACTTTGCAACACCTTTTCTTCGAATACACTACAAGTACTTTTGGACTTTATGAACTTCATACTCTATCTCCAAATTTTAAACTTCTGCTAGATATTAGTCTGACTGTGGATGTTCCTTTACCAGCTTCCGTTGAATAGGAGTTTTTCAAAGAGGCTATTGATGTCTTAACAAATTTTGATGTGCTTTGAAGTTTTCTTTTGTATTTTTTAAACTTATGCAGAAGAGATCTTGACCGAGCAGGAAAAGCCATATCAGTACCACTCGGCCTGTGGGCCTTAAAGTCTTCGGAACAGGCAGAATGAGAACATTCACTTTTCACCAGTCAATCATATCCTGTATTATGTATTTAACTGTAATTGAGGTTGTATTATGTATTTTCAATTTTCCTTTTTATTTAAGAGCTACCTGGTCGTTATAAGGTGAAAAATGAGTGAAAAAGAACAATTTGAAGCCGAAACGATCACATTTAAGATTCCATGGGTCTTTTTTAAGAAGAAAAAGAATGGTATTTTAAAAATCATTTCAGCAGTAAAAGAAATCCATGTAAATAAGGGTAAATCTATGGTGGTGGAAACCCTGCATGGTTGTAGCCTTGTTGCTGCCGTTAGTAAATAGTGCAATTTTTAGTGCTTTTTAATCCAAGTAGGACTATTTAAATACTTTTAGGTGTAATTTTTTAATATTATCTCAACAGGTAGTACTTTTTTTGGCGTTTTCAACTTTTCAAATAGACTCTAAACCACTTAATGTTATCGACGGTTTCTTGAATTTTGTTTTCATTTTGAACCCGCTTTTAAGGACACAGACAAAATATATATAATACAGAAGCCCAAGTTAAATAATTTTTTGGTACCAATCAATTTAATGATTGTGCTCGTCTATCTCCAATTTCGCAGGCTTCATTAACGTCATTATGTATTGCCAAAAGGTGCCCGGACACCCGACCCTTATTTAACATTGGAAGATAGGGCACTTACACATCTGTATCATACACATTT
Source organism: Artemia franciscana (assembly GCF_032884065.1). NCBI lineage: Eukaryota > Metazoa > Arthropoda > Branchiopoda > Anostraca > Artemiidae > Artemia > Artemia franciscana. Next base: position 37,852,487 of record NC_088867.1, read on the forward strand.
TGTCTGTGATTAGGACTTCTATAATCTTACAGTAGACTTCACGATCTGGCAGGATTTTGGAACACATTTTTAAATACGATTTGACTAACTAGGTAATATAAAAAGTGTTATGTTTTTGCCTCGTTACAGCAGACTGACCCTAAATTTTTGGCATTGAAGTTACGTGGAAGTTAATTCGGACAACCCTTTAAAATAAATTACAGCCAGAAACAATTTTTGATATTATGTATGTAAAACCCGAAATTCCTGGTTAATAAACTTAGAAAGGTCATGTTGAGCTGACGAGGGTCTAATAAAATGAATGCTAACTCGCTTGAGCTAACTGTCTTGTTTCAGGGTTCCGAAATATTTTTTCTGCGGCTATATCTTCTGTGGCTATACCTCTACTTTTTATTTAAAATGAACTAAAAGAATTTCTGAAAAAGAAGTTTTTTCACAGGCAAGTAAAGAGCCATATTAAAACAGACCAGCAGAAATAAATTCGTATAATTATTCAAATTCAAAGCAACCAGAAATTACGATTAAAGGATAAATGAAACCTAAAGCGAAACGAAGTTAAATAAACAATCATAGCAAACAATTATACATCATGTATTAACATAAATGGATAAATAAACCTTAAAACAAGAATTTAGCTACTAGTCTTAGCTGTAAAAGTCTAAGGCGTACTGCATCATTTGCGTTTTATTGAAAACTATATGTGTCTTAAGCAGTCCTTGGAAAGAACTAATATAATTAAACTGAAGTCTGAAAGACCAGGACTTTTAGTTTTTTTTTTCGCTGTGTATTTAATTTCAATGTTGTAAGTACAAAAGAAAATATTTGTAATATAATCCGTTTAATTTGAATTTTCAACTTAGGCTTTAGTTGTTTTAAGATTTATTTAGTACCTATCGGATGTTTGTTTGCTGTGATTGTTTATTTATTTCTGTTCGCTTTTGATTCCATTTATTCTTTAAAACTAATTTATGGTCGCTTTGAATTTAAATTGTTATAGAAAATGTTTTTCTGTTAGTTTTAAGTTTGATATATCTCTTTACTTTTCTTTGAAAAACTTTTCCGGAAAGTTTCTTTTCTTTTAAGTAATTTCTGTTCGTTTTTTATTGTCAAAGTCTCAAGTTTTTCGACGTTCCTCATTTCAGCATAATTTTTTTTTGAACATCAAAATTTCATTAAAGCAACAAAACATCAAATTAATGGGTTTTTTTTCAATATTGAAGTTTCGAAGTTCAACATCCGCCTTCAAAGTAGTCACAAATAGATGTAGTAGTAGTTGTAAGCAGTTAGTCACAATTGCAAGTTGTCAAAGTTGAAGGTAGTCACAGTTACAGTCACAACCAGTCTTATTTGCAGCCACAATAGTAGCAGCAGGGCTAGATCGATTAGGTACGGGGACCGATTGGATAATTTTTTGCGGGGTTCCCTCTCTATATTAAATTTTTAACCAAAAAATTTCTTCCTAGAGATCTGTTGGGTTACGACTGATCTAATAATTTAAAAGATATGAAAGGTGTTCCTTAGCATCTTTATTGGGGTGTAAATAGTGCCCCTTTTAGACCCCTTTTGGGTCAAAAAAGCAATATGAATATGGTTCAAAATGACCTTAAGGGGTCTGTGATAGGTGTGCCGCTAAATTGATGTTATGATAAATTTGGTCAGCTATTTTTAAGTAGAAAGCACTATGACTATTTTTAGCTCGATCATCGCTTACGTTGAATGAAGCTAAAGCAAAACATAAGTTCAAGTTTAGTAGTTCTTTGTGGAACTCTTTAGAGAACAAGTGATGTCCTGTAACAGGCCAAACAAATTTATTCATAAATTATTTATGCAGGAATGCAATTCGACAAATCAAGCAGCAGCAGTACCCAAGTAAATCACCTTTGTTGGCTACTTTTCCTGTGAGAAAATGGAGGACTACGTAGGTAATACATACATAGCTGAAGGGTCTGAATGGCTTGTAAATAACACTTGCGTAGTTTACGGCATCTTACCAGGTTTTTACTTGGTTTTATGGTACAATTTGTTGGCATCGAAGATTATGATGGTGCTGCTCTCCTAACATAATATTCTTTTCGGTACTTGTATTTATAATGGTACACACTCGAGAAGTGAATTTAGGTAAATCGTAATAAAATGTACCAAAATATAGTGAAAATATAATACTTTGGAAACGAATTTGAGCTATATTTTTGCATATGTGTTAGCTACATAAAAATGTGTTAGCTACAATTATTTTGCCTATTATGAAGCAAGAATCATTTTCTAACTTTACGCTGTCCAAATACTTTACTCTCACCCCACCCTATGGATGTGCAAATATATAACCCAAACTATGTAGGTCCAATGTATTCTTTACCATGTCATTCGTATTTCAATGAGCATAAGCAAATTGTTTCCTAATACAGACGGATAAAACGGGTTTGTTCTAGAATGTGTATCGTTATATATACAAGTACCTTTTTTTCTTTTGCAGTTTTATTTTTGATTCATTCTTGATCCTCGTCTTAGCGTGGTTGCTTGCCCAGGAATTCTTTGTTCTCCGCTTTCATCTTTTGTAAGTTCTGATTCTTGCTTTTTCTTGTAATTCTCGCTGCTGATTATCTTCTAACTGCATACCGCTTTGTTCTCGCGGTCGTATATCTTCTAACCACATATTTCTCGGTTCTTCATGTTCAATTTGATTCGTTCAGATTCTTATTGTCACATGTCTTCTAACCGCTTGTCTTTTTTCTTCACTTTAATTTTTGAGTCGTTATGATTCTCGCTGCTTCATATCTTTTAACTGTACATTTCTGTATTCTTTAATTTCGCTTTTGACTTGTTCTAATTATCGGTTTCGCCAAAATCTAAATGTCATATTTCATTGATCTTTATTTTCGTTTACCATTGCTTCGAACATTTTTTCAGTGCCTTTTGCCTTAGTTGCTTGAATTGATCTAGTCACTTTTGATGGTCTAGGTCGTTCATTGTCACCCGTCATATATTTACATTTCACAGGTCGTTATCTTGATCTTGCTTTATTTGATGGTCCACTTTGTTCATTTTGAGCTTACACTTTTATCCTCTTTTGTTTTTTTGTGCTCATTTTGTCCTAACGTTAATTTACATTTGTGCGCTTTGATATCATAAAACTGCTTAAAATTCCTTTTTAAATTTAAATTACCGAATATGGGCACATGAATTTGAATATTTTTAGATTTTGTTCAGCAAATGCTTCCGAAACGCTGTATCTTTACTTACAGTCAACAAGATTACTAAACTATTTAGTCTATCCTTGTTTACTGTTGATATCACATACTTTGTTTTTATTGGTTTTAGACTGGAAAATGATCTCTCTCCAGAAGCAAGGCTTGCTGGAATTGTTAAGAACATTTCACAATTTCGGTGATTGGACCAAATTGTTCCAATCGCCCCTTTTCCGGCCCTGAATAGCAGTAGCGGCCATAAAAGTTTCGAGTTAATACCCTTGCCTGTTCCTAAGATATTGCAGATAGGCCTTTTTGATAAATGGGATACATATGTTTTCTTTTTAACTGGCTGAACATAACCCACAAAATTTACAGAAATTTTACCTAAATAGCCCACCCTTAACCTTTTTAGACACATCCAGGATCACACAATCGACAAACTGTATAATTTACATTCCTTGTCCTAGGGATTGTAGGGGCATGGCATGTCCAGCAACTTAACTATTAGAGATTGTGACTATTTCGAATAAAATTGCTTTTTTTAGACCCATATCAGCATTAAGGGGAGAATCTAAAAAAGGCCAGAGGCGGGAGAAGTTGCGGCCCTCCGTTCCTTTTTTAACGTGCCCTTAAAGTTTCAACTTAATACCTTAGCTGTAACTTAGATATTCCTAATGGTCATTTTAAAAACTCTCCTGCATATAGTGTGCTCTGATTTTGCTTGACATCACCCTCAACATTTTTTAAAAGTTTTACCTTTTTGGAGACTCAGGACGAAACATGTCACCTTTCCGCAGTAACCAGCCTTGTATATAAGCAATGGGCAACTTATATCACTTCCTACACTTGCCCCAGGGGCTATAGAGGCTAAGCCATGCCCTGAGGTATGGTTATTTGATTTTTCGACTATTTTGAACAAGATGGCTATTCGATTATTTTGATCAAATATCTTGGAGGGAGGACGGCTAAAAAGGGAATGGAGGGGGAGGGATTGCCCCCTGACGACTTTTTAACATCTTCCTTAACATTCCTAAAAGTTCAAACTTAATACCTCAATTGTTCTGGTGATGTTATAGATGCACCTTTTTGATAAACAAGATGCACATATTATTTTTAGATTCAGTTTAACATGCCCCTCAACATTCGCAAAGTTTCACCTTAATACCCTTAGCTTTTTCGAACAAAAATATATAATCCTGCATGTAAAAAAAGCAAATAGAATAATTTACAATCCTTATCCTGGGGGTTGTGGCGGGCGTTGTATCCCCGGACACACAGTTACAACACCTTTTCAATGTTTTGAGCAAAATCAATTTTCTAAAATTTCATTAGTGATGAGGGGGAGGAGCATCAAAAGGGGCAAGAAAGGCTGGTTACCCTCCGATAGCTCTTGAACATCCCCTGAAATTTTCTACTTAATACCCACAGCTATAGGTTTCACCTTAATGCCCATATTTTTTTCAGATACACCCAAAATCAAATATTTCCACTTATACAAATGATAAATCTTCCATATAAACAATTAGCAAATTGCATAATTTACAATCCTTGCCCTGGGGCTATGAGGGCATGTCATCCCTGATAATATAACTATTAATACTAGTTTGAACAAAAAGACAATTACAAAATTTTGATCGGTGTTGAGCAGGGGGACACCTAAAAGGAGCATAGAGGGGGGAGGGAGTTTATTGCCCTAAAATGTCCTTCATTATCTCTTCAACATACCTTGAAACCTTAAACTTAATACCCTGGGTCGTTATATTGCCCAATATTCCCTTTTTACAACTAGCTAGCACACAGTGTTTTGATTGTGTTAGACATCCCTCTCAACATTTTTTAAAAGTTTCCAACCCTTAATACCCTAGGCCTTTTTAGAGACCTAAGAAAAAACATAACCCCTTTTCAAATAAAAATCCTTGTATGTTAGCAACAGGCAAATTGCGTAACTTATAACCCTGGCCCAGATATTGGGGGTAAACGTGTCAACCCCAGAGGCATATTTATTTGGCCTATGAACTATTTTGAATAGAATGATTATCTAAACATTTTGATCTGATGTATCTGGGGAAAAGTAAATTGGGTGGGACAGTCCTTTGATATTTTTAACACTTAACAAGGTCATTAAAACCTTAAATTTCCAATCAAATTTTCACCCAATTCCACAAAAAGATAATATGCTAACAACGAGTAGCATGCATAGCTTACAGCCTTCTATTGGGGGCTTGGGGGGTTCAGCCACGGAAGCATAGATGTTTGGTTTTGGACTATTTTGTATAAAACACTATTTCAGTTTTTATCGAATATATTTGGGGAAAAATGGTGCGCGAGGGAGGGGGGGGGGTTTCCCTCAGAAAATTTTTGACTCTTAATAAGGGCACTAGAACTTTCGATTTCTAATAAAACTAGCCTTCTTCAAATTGTGAACAACTAAAGCTTCCATAAAAACCTTCTACGTTAACAACGGGCAACTAGCATAAATTATAGCCCTTACCCAGGGGGCTGGGAGGCTATAAAACCTGTAACCATGGTTATGTGATCTTCAGACTATTTTGAAAAAAATGGCTATCTCAGAATTTCGATCAGGCATTTGGGTAAAAAGGGCGGGGGGGGGGGTGGTTGCCCGACAGTCACTTCTTACTCTTTAAAAGGGCTCTAAAAGTTCCAATTTTCAATAGAAGTAGCTCTCTCCGAAGATTATACGACCATACATTCCATATGAAGTGCCTTCGATGGAAAAAATAAGCCTTACGGTTCTTTACTATAGGTGGCGCTATAGCGTCGTTGCCTGTGACAAAAGTTCTGTAAGCGACATTTTATGGTCCTATCGACCGCACAGTTATCCTGTATGCCGAATAACAAACAAACAAAGCCTTTTCCACAATCAGAATTTCAAAGACAACTCTCTTCCATTGGCTAAGTAATGTTTTGAAGAATTATGTAGGCTAATTGTAAATATAATAATACCCAAGACGGAGGTACCCTTATTTTTGCTAGGTCACAATATTTGTTTATAAAATAGGGCAATTTAGAAAATAACTCGGCTGGTCATTTTCAAGTAACGCCTCGATGGAAGTTGACCATTTTTTAACAACCCAGAAGATCTGAAGCTAGCACATGCAAGAGCGAAATAAAAAAAAAATTCTTATTTTGTTTGAAAACAACTGCGTGTGCGTGTTGCACAACCCGTTGTAAAAATGTTGGAAGGTGATACTTTTTTATAGTAGTATTTTAGGTGGTTCTGACTAGTACCATCAATTCTGTTCCAGTGGCACTCTTGGCTGCAGTGGGTCCCAACGCATTGCCCGTCATCCAAACAAAAATTGTTAGGTAAATCTTTGCCTATCATATTTTTCCGTCAGTGAAATGTGTTATTATTATATGTGCACCTTTCATCAAGACCAGAAGAGACAAAATTGCAGTAAATATCGATTTATCTACATGAAACAATTATAAAAGCCAATAATTTCGTTAACGACTGATCTTGTAATTGTACAAAATAAAAGCTTGTGAAAAAAAAAATAAAGAAAAAAATAACAAGCTAAGTAGAAGCAAAACAAAACCAATAGGAAAGTGAGGCATTAATAAAGAGCTAAGCGAGGTCTCCAAAATAGCGGGCGCTTCAAGTGGCAAATTTAACATGGCCTTAAAATAAAATATAACAATAAGATCTCCGAAACGTCTGATTTCATTTTTATACATTCATAAGCTTCTAGATATCCTTTGTAACATTAAAACAACAAGAGCTAAAAGCTTATATGGAACTTGTGACAAGGTCAAAAGAGCCAAGAGCCCAGAGCTCATGTGGCAGGAGCTCTAGCAAAATTCCAAGAATCAATAGGTTAATTTAAAAGGAAAATCAGAAGCTTGATGTTGGTCGGGATTTAAAATAAGAGCTCTGAGACACGAGGTCCTTCTAAATATCAAAATTCATTAAGATCCGATCACCCACTCGTAAGTTAAAAATATCTCATTTTTTCCAATTTTTTCTCTCCCTTCAGCCCCCTCCCCAGATGGTCAAATTGGGGAAAACGACTTTATCAAGTCAATTTGTGCAGGTCTCTGACATGCCTACCAATTTTCACGTCTAGAAGCACCAAGCTCGCCAAAACACTGGATCTCCCAACTCCCCCAAAGAGAGCGGGATCCAGTCCGATTACGTCAATCCCGTATCTACACGACATTTGCTTATTCTACCCACCAGGTTTTATCCCCAACTCTCAACCCTAAGCGTATTCCAAGATTTGCGGTTCCCCCCTCCGACACCCCACCCCAATGTCACCAGATCTGGTTGGGATTTAAAATAAGAGCTCTGAGTTACTTTTAATTTCAAATTTCATTAAGATCCGGTCACGCGCTCTTAAGTGAAAAATACCTATATTTTTCTAATTTTCCGAATTAATTCCTCCTCAAACTCCCCCAAAGAGAGTGGATTCAGTCCGAGTATGTCAATCACGTATCTACACGACATTTGCTTATTCTACACATCAAGGTTCCCCCTCCCCAACTCCCCCCAATGACACTAGATCCGGTCGGGATTTAAAATAAGAGATCTGAGTTACAATTTCCTTCTAAATAAGAAATTTCATTAAGATCCGATCACCCGTTCGTAAGTTAAAAATGCCTAATTTTTTCTAATTTTTCCGAATTAACCGTCCCCCACTCCCCGGATGGTTGAATTGCAGAAACGATTATTTCTAATTTAATATGGTATGGTTTCTATTACGCCTGCCAAATTTCATTGTCCTAGCTTTTCTGGAAGTGCCTAAACTAGCAAAACCGGGACCGACAGACAGACCTACAGAATTTGCGACCACTATATGTCACTTGGTAAATACTAAGTGCCATAAAAACTATTAAATTATTTTAAGGCCTAGCGGAAGTCCAAGCATTCTTCTCCATAGTCAATTCTTCTTCAGAGACGGCAACTCGGTCAAAGACAAAGTTATCAGTTTTCTTCGTCGCTTCAACTAAACGAGTTGAACTAAAGGGGTTTCTCACTCATAATTACGATTAGGCGCAGGCAATTCTTCTTGTATTTATTTATCCTTAGCAATTCTTCTTGTAATTATTTATGCAATATAATTTGTTATATATATAATTATTAACCGGCAGTTTGGTGTTTGCACGCTACTTATTCTTCAGACTCTGTTTAAACCGGTTACAACTAACTAATTCTTCACTGAATCGCTCAAAAACAATCCGAGTGATTAGTCTCTTCGCCTAATTTATACATTCTCAAGAGCTCCGATTGCAGCTACTTCTAGTCTTTTGAGGGGAATATTTGACTTCGGAACACAAATGTATAAAGTATATGAAGGGACTGCAGTTCCTACTAAACATCGAATTTAAAAATACTTTACGAACGGTCACCCGTTCTTAAGTTAAAAAAACACCTCAACTTTTCTATTTTTTCCGAACTAACACCCCCTCCAACTCCCCCAAAGAGAGCAGATTTAGTCAGGTTATGTCAATCACGTACCTAGGACTTGTGCTTATTCTTCCCACCAAGTTTCATCCTGATCTCTCCACTATAAACGTTTTCCAAGATTTCCGCCCCCTCCAAATCCCCCCAGTGACACTGGATCCAGTAGAAATTTAAAATAATAGATCTGATTTACGAAGTCCTTCTAATATGAAATTTCATTAAGATCCGACCACTTCTTCGTAAGTTAAAAATACCTCATTTTTCTAATTTTTAAGAATTAACCCTTCCCCCAATTCCCCCAAAGAGAGTGAATCCGTTCCGGTTATATCAATCACGTATCTAGGACTTGTGCTTGTTTTTCCCACCAAGTTTTATCCCGATCCCTCTATTCTAAGCGTTTTCCAAGATTTTAGGTCCGGTCGGAATCTAAAAAAGAGCTCTTTGACACGATATCCTTCTAAATATCAAATTTAATCAAAATCCCATCATCCATGTTCGTAAGCAAAAAATATCACATTTTTTCTAATTTTTCCAAATCAACCATACCCCCAATCCCTCCAGATGGTCGAATCGGGGAAACGATTATTTTTAATTTAATCTCGTCTTGTCCCTGATACGCCTGCCAAATTTCATCATCCTAGCTTATCTCGAAGTGCCTAAACTAGCAAAACCGGGACCAACAAACAGACCGACAGAATTTGCGATCGCTTTATGTCATTTGGTAAATATCAAGTGCCATAAAAACCACCGAAATCACTAATTCAGGAACGTTAGGCAATCTCCAAATGATTAGGAGGTATAAAAAGATTCTTTGAGAGCCCGTCCTGCTTCTAAATGCTTTACTTCAGAAAAAAACCCACAGTTTTCTTATAAGTAGACTGGTGTAGGGATACTCACGCTGTTTGGCAAATTGTAAGATAGATAGCACCTTATTTTTTCATAGCCATCATCTTTTACGTTTAAATATTGTTAGAATTGCAATATTTTTACTTTCAAAATATTTACCTCTAGTGTGGGTAGCTAACATGGAAATGCATAAATTCATCAGCATTGCCAAATAAAAAAATTGGCAGGCAAAACTCTTTGAAGCTTCGTTCGATCGGAAAAATCCGTTGACAAGACAAGAAATCTAGTCGTTTTATTAAATTCATGTCAAGACAATTATTACGTGACTTATTTCTGTTGACCGACTATTACTAATTATGGTTTCAGTTAATTTCTAGCATTTAAATTTCACCATATTTTTTTTTTAACAATATAAATTATTTTTAGAAGAATTGAAAGCAAAACAGCGAATATATCCGATAAGTCACTTTTCCGATTCGTTCTGATACGAAGTTGGAATATTTTGTTTTATATGGAAGATTAAGAAAACTTAATATTTTCTCAAATATGTGATATAGCAGAAAAAGCTGTTTCACCAAACTTTTTACACATTTGCATACCTACAATAGACTCATACTAGTTTTCTTCCACAAACCCAACTGTCACCCAAAAAGAAATATACTCTAAACATTTTTGTCTTTCGCCGATGAAAAAAACGCCAAAAGTGGGACTTGAGGCCGCAATCCAGTAATTAAGAGTTTGTTGACACGCTCTAAAAACTGAGTCAGCAAGGCTTACTTAAACAAATCTATATGTGAGAATAAAAGGTTTCCTACAACTACGAGTAGGGTTTTAATAAAGATTTTGGAGATTAGCCTATTAGTATATAGGGTGCTACCCAACTAAGTAGAATAGTGTAACATGGGGATTTCTTTGAAGCCGCTATTTTGGCGACCAGGTATTGTCAAATCGCAAACCTTTCATTCAAAACCCTTTAGTTTATGACTAAAAACAAAAACCTTCCCCCCTCACACGTCCCCATACAAGCCTGAATAACACAATGTTATTTCCAAAAAAAAATTGTTCGCGTCTCAACTCTTATAGTATTATTCTGTAGTCGCAGCTGTACCTACATAAAAACATAAATTTCAAAAGGGAAACTTTATATTGCTAGCTTTCCTTAGACTACATAGTACTATGAAAAGGAATAAAATACAAAATAATGCAAAGAATCGATATAAACTTTGGCAAACAAGCAACTTTTAAAATATAAAAAAGAACGTAGGACAGGTTGTGAAGGTTAACAATTGATTTAAAAAGTGGGTTTACGGTTAAAAATTAATCACAACAGCTTGAAGAACAGCTCAAGATTAAGTAGTCTATAAATTGGCGAATAGCTTGAGAATACTATAGGTGGCTGGAAGTCTAAACTACTGAAATACTGTTAAGATAGTATAAAACAACTGTTAATAAATACTTTTTGCATTAGTTCAAGGTTGATTTAAAATACTTGCAGAAGATATGAAACTGTCTTTAATTTCTTAAAAACTGCTTTTTTAGCTCGTTTCTAGTTGGACGAAAAAACATAGCAACAGTAGAATATTGAAAATTAAAAAAGATCAAGGAAATGCAGTTCTATATCTCCAAAATCCTAATTACGTAGAATTAGTTTCAGGTTTGACCCTCATCTCCAATCAAAATGATAAAATTCTTCATATATTACATGGTCTTCAATTATTTGGTTGCAATTTAAAAAATGATCTTCTCCTTGGTTATATCCTAACCCCTCTTAAATGTCTAGCTCCCTCCCTTGAACAAAAACTCTAGCTATTCTTAAATTCGCAAATTTGCACAAAACTAGAAAATGAAAAAGAAAAAGAAACACAACAACAAACAAATAAAAAAATGACGTCAAATTGTAAAAGACAGAAACAAATTGTACTGGAGGCAAAGGCAGGTAAAACGAAGGTAGCCATACTGGGGAAAGATGATACCTTGGAATCCAAATTTTCATTTGAAATCTGACTAGTGAATTCAAGTGAGGGAGCAATAGATAGAAACGTAAGTATAAATTGAATATTAGTCATTGCTAACCAATTTAACGTGAAAAACAAGTCAAGGAAGTAGATGGGAAAGGTGAAAAGGGACGAAGCATAAAACATCTCAGCTAAAAAAGTTAGAATGCTTGAAAGTCTATAGTACGAGAACTTAGAAAGCGACAAACGAAAAATATTGTTTAAATTCTCTTTACTTTTTCTATGTCCTTTGCTACGACTTTAGAAGAGATAAGGGACTTGATGTTTCATCTCAATAATGTGATTTTAAATTTGGTAATAGAAGGCAATAGGCGATTTTCAGCTTTTTTTTAAGAAAAAAGTCAATAAAGCCGAAAAAAGACGCAAAAATTAACAAAATCTCCGCATCTGACTTCTGAAGCCAAATTTAACGGTTTAAATAAAAACAATTCCAATAAAACTTAAACGGGAAAAATGAATTTAAAATACAAAATTCAACATCTTATAATTCATGAAGGCCTTTGCAACCAATTTAGCATCAAAATTCAAATCAAATTTTACAACAAAACATTTTAATGGAACATTTAATATATTCAATGGCGGCAACCATTTACTGAATTAAGCTAAAGACACATGGATACATAAGATGCAATAGTTACTGCTCTGAAAAATGGTCTTTAAAGTACAGAGTAATAGTACGGCAGCATAATAGTAGACTTAAAAATAAAAGAATAAATAAACTCAGAGCAACATTTACTGTTGAAACTTTTAATTTTAACGCTTTGGGGTTGTTTCGCTGACAATTGCCCTATCAAAGTGATTCAAGTAGGTAGCGGCAAAATACCAAAGTTACTGTGGAGTATCATAGAGAGTAAGGGCGTGAATTTGGCACCTGGTTTTTACTGTTTTAAAAAGTAGAGTTGAGAGAAAGAGTCAAACTTTAGCGTAAAGAGCGGGACGTTGAGGAGGGAATGTCTTAATGTCTTAAGTTTTAATGTCGCTCCTTACTTTCAGCTAAAGAAACTTGTATTTTTTTATATTTAATATCTAAATTTATTGACTTATTATTATTATTTAAGAATTAACGACGCTTCTTGACTACTATGGTCCCTGCGTCGGCCCTGCAGTGCATTCCTGCAGCTTGATTCGATCTCTGGGTCTCGTATTACCAAGCTAAGGTCAAATCCACTGCGACATCACAGGACTAAATTTATTGACTTTGAAGTAGCACTTGTGGTATTTAAACCTTGTGCCAACCAAACTGCGTTTTGATCTGTAATGAAAGCAGTTTTCCGTGTCCACTCGGAGATAATCAGCATATCCTGAGCGAGATAAACGGTATCTATGCAGGTATATTTTAATTATATATAGAGGTGGTTAGATATTTAATATAATAGTGGGAATTGAATGAAGTAAAATCCCAAGATTTAGAGCTGGAGTCCACATTTATTATTTGGCTAAATGATGATGTGGCTCAGCTATAGTTACTTTCATAGTTAACGACTTGCAGTTATTCCCATGACATCCTCCGGCCAAACTGATTAAAATTTTTATTAGGTAGTGGGAAATTGCATACTTCCTGCTGAGTCTCATTAAAGAGCAAGATAATGATTTTAGCATGTTGAATTTTAGCGGTTGGGTATTTTTACTTCTACAATTTTCGCAATCCCCATAATTTTAGGAGTTTGATCTCGATTTTCTCAAGGCTAAGACAACAGGAGCGAGAGTCAGAATCTAGAGTGCTAAGGTTCTAGGATTCGGAGCTATAGTTAGAACTTTCAATTTGAAAAAAATAAGATCGCTCATTGATTTAGGCTAAGAATGAAGAGTAATGTGTAAAATTAAAGAAGGACTGTAGAGTAGTACTAACTTACAGCTAAAGGAGTTGGCATAAAAAAAAACTAAACAAAATCTAGCATCTATTTATTTATTTTTTATTTTTAAATAGTACCAGATTGTCACTTCACAATTTTTTTTTGTCAAAAAGATGGATTCTAGTCAAAAATATATTGCTTTCTCCTTAAGAGTCCAAAAAGACCTAATCTACATTGTACTTCATTGTTGTATTAATAACCAAATTTGTTTTTGAAACTGTTTAATATGTAACTGTTCAATATGTTCAATGCAACGGTATTGGTAGTTCTCAACCTAAATCATTTGGACCTTAAATTAAAGACCTTAGAGCCTTATGCTTTCAGTTTGAAAAAGAAAGCTATCATTCTGTAGGCTCAAGGCGAAATGGAATGGGAGTAAACATGCATGGGGAGACACCCTTAGAATTTTACCATTCTGAACGAAGACCACGGACAGTAGAAATATTTGTCATTTGATTTTTTTTATGAAAAGGCTCTAAATTGTTCAGATATTATTCTTTGTTTATATTTTAGAAGCTACAGTAGATTTCTCTTAAGGGAAGTTTTAGAATAGACTGAGAAGTAACAAATTACAGTTGTATCACTAATAGCCGAAAATTCAAAGGTTTAACAGTTTTTTAAACTGGGGCATATAGTCCCATTATTCTTTTAACTTAGATCATTTAACTAGAAACAACTACAACAAATAGTACATTTGATTTCAATAGTATATCATTTTGCACTAAAGTAGGATGAAAAATGATGCAAAAAAAGAAAAAAATTATCTTTTTCTTAAAGCAGAATAGTAATGTTGCATAACAAATTCAAAGTGTCAAAAGTTCCCTGAGCTACCAGGTGATTTAAAAAATACTGCACATGATAAAAAATGCATCTTAAGAAGTATTTCAAACTTGAGCTCCACTTCTTCACAAAATTACTTAAGATAGCACAGGCATTTCACTAGTATTGTGCACAAGTACAGTGAAATCAGGCTACTGTTTCTTACTAGAAGAAGGCATCCCCGGAAGCAGATGTGAGGAATAGGCTCCTTCTGATTGCTTCATGCTCTGTGCAGCCAATGCTCTCTCCCTCTGCAATCTGAATAAAAAGAATATAAATGGTTAGAAGCTATATCAAACATAACCAATTTCTCCCAATTCTTTTCCACTAACTCAAACCAACTACCCGAATTCTGGAAAACTTCCGATAATCCCACATTCTGTTTTATTACCAAACCGTTAGAAAGAAAGAATAAAATGGTCATAGAAATCCTAGAAAACTCGGGTGTCACAGTTATATCTAACATCCATGAAATATTTTTTCGCCTCTAAATATCTTTTCTTTCTGTAAAAAGTCAGAAGAGATCATTGATTTTGTACTTTAGAACATTATAGTGTGCTAATTAAAATCGCCAGTCTTCTAAGCTGAATATAATTACAAGTTTTATTTCCATTCTAACTTAAGCAGTAAGTTTTTACTAATTAAAAATTGAACTGTGTTTCAGACTGTCAGATTTGCCTGGGATTCTAAGTAATTTCCGAGACCACACTGGCTAAACAAGACAAGAAAAACCAAGAAAAGAAGAAAAAACGGGAATATTTACAGCCAGTGAAATTGAAATGCAAATACTTAAAATTCGGTTAAAAAACCCGAGGTTGAAAAATCGTAAAATACCGGAGGTTTTTTACACAAGATTATTTCAGGGACGACACTTTTTAAAATGATCATTCCCAGGCATTAGGATACCTAAGAAAGAGTCTTGGGGTCGATCAGTTGAATTTTGCTTGGAGATTTGTCGAGCAGGGTTCGATTCCAGTTGAAACAAGGACCTGTACAGTTAAGAAGTGTTGTTAATAAATAAATGATAAAAAAATAATGCAAAAACAAAACACTATTCTTTTTACCTTCTTTAGAAAAACTTTTAAAAGAAAGACAAAAAGTAATCATGGTAAAACATAAAATTTTAACACTTACCATATCTGACAAACTTTTGAAAGCAGGAAAAGGAAGAAAAAATAGAATTAGTTTGACAAGCTAAGGATTAGTCAAGCATTTCTTTGCTACAATGCGAAAACAAAATCGGTTTTCAAGAGCCGATAATTTTTCAGATAAAGATTTTCCGGAAAATACAAGTACTTTCTATCAGAAATGAACAAATATATAGTTTCAAGATTGCTCTAATCAGTCTTATTGAAACAATTGAGAATCTCAAACTGAACTCATTTCCTATTGCTTCTTGTTTCATAATTAAATAAAAAAAAACAAGTTTTTTTTATTGAAAAGAAGGAGCGATATTAAAACTTAAAACGAACAGAAATTATTCCGTATATGAAGGGGCTGTCCCCTCCTCAACGCCCCGCTCTTTACACTAACGTTTTTAATTGTTTTAAAAAGTAGAGTTGTGAGAAAGAGTCAAACTATAGCGTAAAGAGCGGGGAGTTGAGGAGGTGACAGCCCCTTTCATATACGGAATAACTTCTGTTCGTTTTAAGTTTAAATGTAGCTCCTTACTTTCAGTTAAAAAAACTAGTTTTTTTTTCTATTAATTTCTTAAACAAAAGTAAAACAGTTCAAAATAGGGATGATACCTTTTTATTGACAGTGAATAGATATAAAATTATTTAACTGGATATTTCAAACACATATACAGTGTTCATCATCAGCAGTAAAACTCTGCATACAGTGTTCATCATCAGCAGTAAAGTTTTACTGCTGATGATGAACACTGTATATGTGTTTGAAATATCCAGTTAAATAATTTTATATCTATTCACTGTCAATAAAAAGGTATCATCCCTATTTTGAACTGTTTTACTTTCGTCATGGAAAGGCAGTGTGGTCTTTGAAGTTATCTACGTCGAATTTCTTAAACGTTTTTGAATTAATGCAGGTTTTGATTTTGACTCCCCGTACATGAATAATTAAAACATAATATTCATATTAATTTCACTTTTTTTTTTGGCTAAATGGCTTTCTCGAAGTTTTGATCGGACGATTTTGAGAAAAAAGTTTTGGTCGGACGATTTTTTATTGTTTTAAAAAGTAGAGTCGCGAGAAAGAGTCAAACTTTAGCGTAAAGAGCGGAGCGTTGAGGAGGGGACACCCCCTTTCATATACGGAATAATTTCTGTTCGTTTTAAGTTTTAGTGTAGCTCCTTACTTTCAGTTAAAAGAACTTATTTTGACTAATTTCTTAAACGTTTTTGAATTAAAGCAGGTTTTGATTTTGGCTCACCTACATGAATAATAAAAACAAAATTTTCATATTAATTTTGAGAAAAAAGGAGCGGGGGAAGGGGCCTAGTTGCCTTGCAATTTTTTTGTTACTTAGAAAGGCCACTAGAACTTTTAATTTTATATACCAAGGTTTTTATTAGCAATAAATGTACATAACTTAGAAATTAACTTACGCAACGAACTTCTATATTTGTATATTTTTATCACGTATATGAGGGGGTTAACCCCCTCGTCAATACCTAGCTCTTTAAATTAAAGTTCGGCTTTGTTCCAATTCTTTAAGAATGACCCCTGAATCACCAAGGCTGTTTAATTAGAATAAAAAGCTCTTTTGAAATTACTAAAAATACTACCTTAAAGAGAGTGGTACTGAGGAGGGGAGGAATCCCCTCATATACGTAAAATTTCTGCTCACTTTAAGTTTTACTGTTGCTCCTTACTTTCGGTTTAAAAAAATCGTTTTTTTACATTTAAGTTCTGATCGTTTTTGAATTAATCCAGGGTTTGATTTTGGCTCACCGTACATGTGAGCCAAAATCAAATTTCATTTTAATAATAATTACAACGAAATTTGCATTTCAATTTAGTTTTTTGGGCTAAATGGCTTTCTCAAAATTTTGATCGGACGATTTTGAGAAAAATGGGCGGGGGAGGGGGCCTAGTTGCCTTCCAATTTTTTGGGTTAATTAAAAGGGCACTAGAGCTTTTAATTTTATTTACGAACGTTTTTATTAGTAACAGATATACGTAACTTACACATTAACTTACGTAACGAACTTTTATATTTATTTTCATTAGGTATATGAGGGGGTTTGCCCCCTCGTCAATACCTTGCTCTTTACACTAAAGTTCGAACTTTGTTCCAATTCTTTAAGAATGAATCCTGAATCAGAAAGGCCGTTTAATTAGAATAAATAGCTCTTTTGAAATTACTAAAAATACTTTCAAATAGTTCGTGGTAACGAACTATAGTAAGGAGCGATCCGGCTCAATAGTAACCAAAACTCTAAAAAATTGAATTTTGATATCAATAGCTACATCAAAAGAATCGCATTTAAATGCTGATTTTAAATATATAAGTTTTATCAAGTTTAGTCTTACCCATCAAAAGTTACGAGCCTGAGAAAATTTGCCTTAAATAGGGGGAAACACCCCCTAAAAATCGTAGGATCTTAACGAAAATGACACCATCAGATTAAGCGTCTCAGAGAACCCTACCGTAGAAGTTTCAAGCTCCTATCTACAAAAATGTGGAATTTTGTATTTTTTGCCAGAAGACAAATCACGGGTGCGTGTTTATTTGTTTTTTTTTTTTTTTTCTTTTTTTTTTTCCAGGGGTCATCGTATCGACCAAATGGTCCTAGAATGTCGCAAGAGGGCTCATTCTAACGGAAATGAAAAGTTCTATTGCCCTTTTTAAGTGACCAAAAAAATTGGAGGGCATCTAGGCCCCCTCCCACGCTCATTTTTTTCCTAAAATCAACGGATCACAATTTTGAGATAGCCATTTTGTTCAGCATAGTCGAAAACCATAAAAACTATGTCTTTGGGATGACTTACTCCCCCACAGTCCCTGGGGGAGGGGCTACAAGTTACAAAATTTGACCAGTGCTTACATATAGTAATGGTTATTGGGAAGTGTGTAGGTGTTTTCAGTAGGATTTTTTGGTTTGGGGAGGGGTTGAGAATAGGGGGATAGGCTGAGGGAGCTTTCCATCGAGGAATTTGTCATGGTAGAAGAAAATTTCCATGAAGGGAGCGCAGGATTTACTAGCATTATTAAAAAAAAACAATGAAAAAAGAAATATGAAAAAGTTTTTTTTCAGCTGGAAGTAAAGAGCAGCATTAAAACTTAAAACGAACAGAAATTATTACCCATATGAGGAGCTCACCTCCTCCTAATACCCCGCTCTTTACGCTAAAGTATTTTTAGTAATTTCAACTATTTATTTTACGGCTTTGATGATTCAGGGGTCATTCTTAATGAATTGGGACAAAATCTAAGCTTTAGTGTAAAGAGCGAGGTACTGACGAGGGGGCGAACCCCCTCATATATGTAATAAAAACACGAGAATACAAAACTTCTTTACGTAAGCTAATTTAGAAGTTACGTATATCTTTTACTAAAAAAAAGATTCGTAAAAAATTAAAAGTTCTAGTTGCCTTTATCTTAATTAACCAAAAAATCGGAGGGCAACTAGGCTTCCTCCCCCACTCTTTTTTCTCAAAATCATTCAATCAAAATTATGAGTCATTTAGCAAAAAAAAGAAATAAATAAATACGCAAATTTCGTTTTAATTATTCCTCTGCGGAGAGCCAAAATCAAAACATGCATTGATTGAAAAACGTTCAGAAATTAAATAAAAAAAAACAAGTTTTTTTAACTGAAAGTAAGGAGCAAAATTAAAACTTAAAACGAACAGAAATTACTTCGTATATGAAAGGGGCTGCTTCCTCACCAACATCCCGCTCTTTATGCTAAAGTTTTTTACTGTTTTAAAAAGAAGAGTTGAGAGAAAGAGTCAAACTTTAGCGTCAAGAGCGGGATGTTGGTGAGGAAGCAGCCCCTTTCATATACGAAGTAATTTCTGTTCGTTTTAAGTTTTAATTTTGCTCCTTACTTTCAGTTAAAAAAACTTGTTTTTTTTAATTTAATAGCGCAAAGAGCGAGGTATTGACGAGGGGACGAATCCCCTCATATACGTAGACATTTCTGTTCACTTTAAGTTTTAATGTTGCTCCTTACTTTCAGTTAAAAAAATTATATTTTTTTAATTTTAGTTTTTCATTGTTTTTTAATAATGCTGGAAAATCCTGCGCCCCCTTAATGGAAATTCTCTTCCTCCATGATAAATTCCTCCACGGAAAGATCCACTCACGCAACCCCCTCCCACCGACCCCCTACCACCAGAAAAAATCCCCCCTGAAAACGTCAGTGTACTTCCCAATAGCCAATACTATATGTGAGCAATGGGCAAAGTTCATAGATAGTTATTCAAAGATAAATTCAAATTAAGTTTAATAAAATTAAGATTAAGTTCAAAGATAGTTATTATATTTTTCAACTATGCTGAACAAAATGGCTATCTCAAAATTTTGATCTAAAGACTTTGGGGAAAATTGTGCTTAGAAGGGGGACTAGAACGTTTATTTCGGTTAAAATGAGCTTTTTCGCGACATTCGAAAAAAAAACCAATAAACACGCGTCCGTGATCTTTCTTCTGACAAAAAAAAAAAATATACAAAATTTCACATCTTTGCAGATAGGAGCTTGAAACTCCCATGAAAGTGTTTTCTGATATGCTGAATCTGATAGTGTGATTTTCATTAAGATTCAATGACTTTTACGGGGTGTTTAACCCTTTTTCCGAAAATAAGGCAAATTTTTTCAGGCTCGTTACTTTTGATAGGTAAAACTAAACTTGATAAAACTTATATATTGAAACTCAGCATAAAAATCCCATTCTTTTGATGTATATATTGGTATCAAAATTTCGTTTTTTTTCAAGTTTCGGTTACTATTGAGCCGTGTCGCTCCTTACTACAGTTCGTTAAAACAAACTGTTCGACAAGAATTGTTATATATTGGATTAAAATCAAGAAGTTGTGGGCCCATGGCTAATTGTAGAAAAGCCATGGCTAATTGTAGAAAAAAGCCAAGACAGATAGTCCGAGTGAGTGAGAGGAAAATCTGGCATAAGCCCTTATTAGGATTGTATACAATCCTCCCTTATTAGGATTGTATAAAAATGATGTCAGTTCATTTTTTGATAGATAAGTCTCTCTATCATCCGTCCATACATTATTCCTAGGGCAGAACTAAGGTAGATAGTCATAGAACCAAGAGATGACAGAGCTGGATTGATTTTGGGTTGATACGTGACAGAAAATGTCCACTGGACTTGTATGAAAAACCTGGGACTGAATTTTCTTTGACTGACAGGCGAACTAGTGCCTACTAGGCACTAGTAGGCACACAAGTAGGCAAACAAGCCTACTAGGGTTGGTCGTTTGGGATATTGTTTCATAATAATTTCTTAGACCACACCACGTTTTCACTTGCGGAAATTAAGACAGAACAAAACGGATAGTGCTATTCTTTCGCACTCCCCTCTCCTGGACACAAAAAAAGTATTTTTTCTTATCAAAATCAGACAACATATAGGCTAGTACAAGTAATGCCACTTCTGGAAAGCAAGCAGTAAAAAAAAAATACACTCTGTGTTAAAACCCAAGGGGAGGGAGAGTTTGAACAATGGAGGCAAGTATTTTGTCCAGATCATTTGTTGTATTTAATTGGGCCTTCTTAGAGATGGAAATCAATATCATTACATTTTCTTCTATAAATCTTTCCTAGTTTCTTATGCCTTTGCTTTTGTTTAGTGGAAAACAAATCGTTTCTTTTAACACAAAACAGTCGGTGGAACAACAGCATCGTTCTTTTACACTAAACTTGTATAATAACAGCGAAAAGTAAAATAAACATTATTGTAAATCAATGGGTTTCAATTTCCTAAAATAACGCAAATTTTCTCAGGCTCGTAACTTTTGATGGGTAAGACTAAACTTGATGAAACTTATATATTTAAAACCAGCATTAAAATGCGATTCTTTTGATGTAGCTATTGGTATCAAAATTCCATTTTTTAGAGTTTTGGTTACTATTGAGCCGGGTCGCTCCTTACTTCAGTTCGTTACCACGAACTGTTTGAAACTTGTATAATAACAGCGAAAAGTAAAATAAACATTATTGTAAATCAATGGGTTTCAATTTCCTTTATTTTTTTATTAAAAAAAAATTAGTAAATAGGCGCAATTAAATTTTACAATCTAAGCTAATATTAGATGTCACTGTAGGCATGTGGTAGCTCGAACAACGAGGCAACGAGTCTTGGTACCCCCAAACATAACGAATTTGCGAGAGGGAAACGAGTATAATTTAAATAAAACAGAAAAAATGACAAACTTTAGATAATAAAAATTCGAATATTTCGACTCCACGTCCGGTAGCCTTTATCATCGGAAAACAAAGTTAAAAGTTAAGTTAAATTAAACGTTTCAAAAAAATAATAAAAAACAACAAATAAATAAAAATCACATCTTAAAAAGCTTACAAATACTGCAATTACTGTAAATAGCCCAGATTTTTGTATGCTTATTCAGGCTATTCACAACGACTGCAGCATTTTGAAGTTTATAAAAATATCTCATTGCCGAACTGAAATTAAAGGAGAGATAACAGCCTGGTGTATCACAGACAATCTTTTGTCCTTACTGTGTGATTATTCAGGCTATTTACAATAATTGCAATAGCTAGAAGGTTATTAAGATGTGAGTTTTATTTATTTGCTTTTTTTTGTATGTTGCGTTTAATTTAATTTAACTTTAACTTTTTCTTCCCCGTTGATAAAGGCTTTCTTCTGTTATTATACAACTTTAGTGTAAAAAAACGACATTGCCGTTGTATTGACAAAAGGACGATTTGCTATCGTCCTTTTAATTATATTATGAAAAATTAAATATAATATATTTAAATATAATAATATATTATATATTATATAAAAATAATATATTTTTAAATATAATATATTTTAAATATAATAAATATTAAATATAATATAAAAATAAATATAATATAAATATATTAATATATTAATTTAAATATAACATATATATAATATATATTAAATATAATATATTATATTTAAATATAATATATTTTTATTATATTTATATATAATTAAATATAATATATTTTTTAATTAAATTAAATTAAATTTTTAATTATTTTTTAATTCTTTAAATATAATATATTTTTAATAAAAATATATTATATTTTTTTTTAATTATATTATGCAATTTTTCATGGAATAATACAACCTATCCACTAAGAAAAAGCAAAGGCAAAAACTAGAGAAATTTTGTATAAAAAAAGAATAATATTGATTTCCATCTCCAAGAACACCCCTTAAATACAGCAAATTATCCGGAAAAATTCCTTTCATAAATTTAACTTTTTTTTACTTCCCCCGTTATTTTAAGAAATTCTAGCACCCGTCTGTCTAAATATGAGCAATTAAACGGTTGGCCAGAACCAGTTTCGTAGTCAGAAAGGTTGTCAAGTTTGAGATTTTTTTAACGTACTGCGGTGGTAAAATTTTATTAAGTTCACATTAATATTTTTTTTAATTATATTATGCAATTTTTCATAGAATAATACGTGGAGGTAACTAACACCCACGCTGTGTCTTATCTCTAGCAAGAGTTTTAAATCTGTCCTATTTTTGCCTGTATGCTGTTTCATATAGTCATAGACCCATTGTGGAGGGGGGACAACCTCTCTAAATATTTTAACCTAGTTGGATAAAAAATTTGATAGGTAAAATAACGGTGCAAAGACAAATGGCATGATTGAAATATATGACGTACAATCAATGAAAGAAGATCAGTCGGTAAAAAACAAAAATTAGGCGATGTTAATTACAATATCAACCAAATCAATCGGTATAATGACAAGCCAGTCGGTAGCCCCCCCCCCCAAAAAAAAAACTTTGGCTAGTGACGCCTTTGGTCGGTTCCAGAGGAAGTACACGGGAAGTAATTACTTGTACATCTTAGTTACAACCTGTTATCTCTGCGCACTTCCGTCATACAGCAATTCTTCTACAGTTGCCACTAATTTTGTGTTTTCAAATAAATTTCTTTAACCTTTATCTTAACCTGTTATGATACCCCCCCCCCCAAAAAAAAACACGCACAAAAAAATTAAATGTAAAAATAAATACTATAAGATATTCTACACCACATTCTATTTGTTTTATATGTCAGAATATAGGTATAACATTAAAAAATTCCTCTTTTCTTCATTATTTTTGTTTGGCATATTATCTGTTTGGTTGCTCAACTTTGCTTGTAGGGGAAATTCTCCGGGGGGTGAGCCTAGCACCAATTTATTCATTATCAGCCATTCTTTATTTTATTAAGCAATGCCGTATCCGAATATTTGCTTTCTTTTTTTTGAAATGTCTTATACCTCCCCCTCCCCCCTTAGAAAAGACATAACTGACAGTAAGAGCACTTTATTATAGAACGAATAGTGGCAACATGAATCTTTTTAAAAAAAAAGTCAAACGAATGAAACAATGTCAAAATCATCTAAATCTTATCCTTTCAAATTAGTGTTGAATGAAATGAAATGATTACGGCATCTAAGTTTTACATAGGTTTTAAGAGAACTACTTAAGATATAAATGAAAGAGTTAAAATGGCATCTAAATCTTATACTTTCTAATCACCGTCAAAAGAAATGAAATAAAGGCAATAAATGGATTGATTACAAAGTCACTAAATTTTATACTTTCAGATCAATATGGCATGAAAAGAAATAATTCAAACAAATGAAAGGATTAGAATATCATCTAAATTTCATACTTTGATAAAACTATTAATCAAAATGAGAGAGATGAAGAGATGAAGGGATTACAATATATTAGAGCACAAATTTCTTAGATTTGTAGATGTCTAAGCCCATTACCAACCCCAGTCTTTTATTTGTAATTTTCAGAATTTATATAATTTTTAGAACAATTTTTATCTAATTTTATTAATTTTAAAATTTCATTTTATTTAACAAATTATATTGATTTTAATATTTTATTATATTTCTTTAACACTTACATTATCCTCAAGTTATCATTTTCTTTATTGTTTACTTTGTTTAAATTATTTTAATTTCATATCTAATTTTTCTTATCTTTCCTTCTTTTTTTTTTTACCGGAGTCTCACCCGGATCTAGACTCCCTATAAGCGATTATTACTCCATTGATACAGGCTACTCAAAACAAAAATAGGAAAGTAATTAAAAGTTAATTAGAGGAGCCTTAAAATGGGTATGATTGAAAACAAAATAGACCAGCACTACTAACTTACCCAGTAAGGCTGGAAAAAAAATGAAAACAACATTATACCGAACATAATTTATTGAAATTAGTAATCCAATTAAAGCTATATTTTTCTTTTGTGTCAAACCTAAAAATTTTGAAGCATGCAGATTCAGTCGTTTCATACTCGGTTAAAAAAAAATTATATAAAATAGATAGACGTTACAAGGTCTACCATAAATAGTTAAAAAAAAAAAGAGAGAAAAAAAACAAAATATGTACACATTATATACTATTGGCAAAAGTGGGTCTTTATAATTTGACACACAGCACATTAAGAAAAAAAACAAAAAAAACATAGATGTTACTAATAGTTTCTTCTTATTTCAATAATTAGATTGATGATTCTGCTAGGTGTCACTCGATTGCGTGGCGTTTTTTTTACTGCTTTTTAGCATTCGAAATAAGCAAAGGTTAGGGGTAAAAGAAAAGCCACGTGTCGCTTATTCATTTCATGAGCAACTTCATTATTTTCTCTCAAATACTTTGCTTTAATTTTAAATCTCCTTTTAGAGCGTTTTTTCTTTAGTATAAGATCATAAGAAACATGAGTCCCGTATAGATGTCAATAGATTAAAAATTCCCGAACTGGATATGCTGAAAACAACCTTATAACTCATTTATAATTAATTCATATTTCGAATTTATTTTAAGTTCTCTGTTTCTTTGGATCAAACCTACCGATTATTTTTTTAAGTTGACGTAAACTTTTGCTTCGAAGTCTTTTTTGTTTTAACTATATAATAAAAAAAATTGTTATCTATTTTAAGATGCTTTTTGGTATTGTTTTAAAAACTTTTTTTGTAGCGCAATATCATTAGGGACTTTAGTTTTGTCTCAAATAGGCTGATTTCAATTACTCTTTTTCGTAATACTTACTTGTTTTTTGACTGCCTCATAAATTGTTGAATTTTCCGAGCAGCTTGATGTTGTCTTCTCTGCGAGTATGTCCTCCTTAAAAAAAAAAAAATTAAACTAACTTAGTACGTTATTATGAAACAAATACAAAGTAGAGACAATAGGGAAAATCTTTTCAAGACAGTGGAAATTAGTTCTGTGGATATTTCGGCCCTATGTTCAAGGACCGTCTTCAGCACAATACAAGAATAAGAGAGAAACTATATACATATATATATATATATATATATATATTCAAACTAAAGAGAACAAAATGATTAGATGCAATTTCTTAAAGCTAATCTTGCTTGTTTAGCAGCCTGTCTCAAAGGCCTTTTCGTAGTTGGTTCAGTACTATTATAAATCGGTTTAGTAAAATATTTTGTTAGATCATTTTTAATTAAATTTGAGTATAAAAAATTTAGTGAGTATTCCCCTAAGTCCCTGTTCAAAGAAATATTATTATTTATTTTGAGATTAATTTCGATTGATTCTCGAACCACCTGTTTTATTCCCAAATCATTACTGATGCGTGAAGAGTTTTCAAAAAGTATCATGTGGGACGGATTATTAAATATATGCCAACCTAAAGCAGAATCAAAGGAGTTGTTGGAACTATTTGAAATTAAGGCCTTGTCTATGTCTTGAAAAGATTTTCCCTATTGTCTCTACTTTGTATTTGTTTGTTATGGAGAGGCAGTTTAGTCTTCGTCGCTATTTACGTTATTATGCTACTACATATCAACTATAACTTAAAAGCTAAAAAAAGACATTGCGCTATAGTAAATTGTGCAATACATTTTGTTTCATCAGTAACAGAGAATCTATTGCTGATGTGCAGCGTGGTACCCCTGAGAAAATACACTCTACCAAACCTGTAAAAACGTACTTTACGTGTTATATGTTACCGTCAATGTCCGAAATTGGTGAATGTCGACATTCGTCGACGAATGTTCCAAATACAATTTTTTTCTCGTTGGATTTAGTCAGTGTTGCCAGTCCACTTTTTCAGTTTAATGCAAGGTTTGATGGTGACAGGCCTGGTTAGGTTTTTAACCCATTTCTGAGATTTATAACTTAATTCAATCTAAATATAACATAAAATTATAATTTAATTCAACTTTTACTATCAAAGCTTGGACAATACTGAAAAAGCTGATCCGCAAATCTAACTGAATTCAAACAGAGAAAACGGAATTTTGGATATTCACCGATGAATGTCAACATTAACCAGATTTCAGATATTCACAGTAACATATATATATATATATATATATATATATATATATATATATATATATATATATATATATATATATATATATATATATATATATATATATATATATATATATATATATATATATATATATATATATATATATATATATATATATATATATATATATATATATATATATGCAACAAAAGTAGCATGTTACGTATTTATGTTAGCATTTTCACATAACGAAAAATTAGTCAGCGTGTGACAATACTTAAAATCAATCTTTTCATCCTTTCATTTCACTAGGTCATTCCAAATGGAAGACCTATCATTTTGTCACAAAATACATCTCATTGGTAACTTTTGGTGATGCAGCTCACCTTATTTTTTATTATTTACGAGGCCTCTAATATGGACTATTTTCATAATTGAACATTATCCACAGAGCTGCATTAATTTGTTTTACAGAAAGAATTCAGAGCGTATCAGAGAACCCTATTGTAGAAGTTTCAAGCTCCTATCAACAAAAATATGGGATTTTGTATTTTTTGCCAGAAGGCAGATCACGGATGCGTGTTTATTTGTTGTAACGACTCAGTTGTCCTAGAATGTTGCGAGAGGGCTCGTTCTAACGGAAATGAAAAGTTCTAGTGCCCTTTTTAAGTGACAAAAAAAATTGGAGGGCACCTAGGCCCCCTCCCACGCTAATTATTATCCCAAAGTCAACGGATCAAAATTCTGAGATAGCCATTTTATTCAGCGTAGTCGAAAAACCTTATAACTATGTCTTTGGGGACGACTTACTCCCCCACAGTCCCCGTGGGAGGGGCTACAAGTTACAAACTTTGACCAGTGCTTACATATAGTAATGGTAATTGGGAAGTGTACAGGCGTTTTCAGGAGGATTTCTTGGTTGGGGGAGGGGTTGAGAAGTGGGGGATATGCTGGGGGAACTTACCATCGAGGAATTTGTCATGGGGGAAGAAAATTTCCATGAAGGGAGCGCAGAATTTACTAGCATTATTTAAAAAAAAACAATGGAAAAATAGATATGAAAAAAGTTTTTTCAGCTGGAAGTTAGGAGCAGCATTAAAACTTAAAAAGAACAGAAATTATTACCCATATGAGGGGCTCACCTCCTCCTAATTCCTCGCTCTTTACGCTAAAGTATTATTAGTAATGTCAACTATTTATTCTATGGCTTTTGTGATTCAGGGGTCATTCTTAATGAATTGGGACAAAATTTAAGCTTTAGTGTAAAGAGCGAGGATCTGACAAGGGGGCGAACCCCCTCATATATGTAATAAAAACATGAGAATAAAAAGTTTTTTACGTAAGCTAATTTATAAGTTACGTATATCTTTTACTAATAGAAACCGTCTGAACCTGTTGTCAAAAACTAAGCAATACCTCCGAAGAAAGGCTATATTTCTTGCTGAGATTGAATAAAAAAACAAGTTTTTTCAACTGAAAGTAAGGAGCGACATTAAAACTTAAAACGAACAGAAATTACTTCATATATGAAAGGGGCTGCTTCTTCATCAACGCCCTGCTCTTTACGCTAAAGGTTTTTACTGTTTAAAAAAAAAAAGAGTTGAGAGAAAGAGTCTAAGTTTAGCGTAAAGAGCGGGGCGTTTATGAGGAAGCAGCCCCTTTCATGGCTCCTCATCAACACCCCGCTCTTTACGCTAAAGGTTTTTACTGTTTAAAAAAAGAGCTGAGAGAAAGAGTCTAAGTTTAGCGTAAAGAGCGGGGCGTTGATGAGGTAGCAGCCCCTTTCATGGCTGCTTCCTCATCAACGCCCCGCTCTTTACGCTAAAGGTTTTTACTGTTTAAAAAGAGAGTTGAGAGAAAGAGTCTAAGTTTAGCGTAAAGAGCGGGGCGTTGATGAGGAAGCAGCCCCTTTCATGGCTGCTTCCTCATCAATGCCCCGCTCTTTACGCTAAAGGTTTTTACTGTTTTAAAAAAAAGAGTTGAGAGAAAGAGTCAAAGTTTAGCGTAAAGAGCGGGGCGTTGATGAGGAAGCAGCCTCTTTCATGGCTGCTTCCTCATCAACCCCCGCTCTTTACGCTAAAGGTTTTTACTGTTTTAAAAAAAGAGTTGAGAGAAAGAGTCTAAGTTTAGCGTAAAGAGCGGGGCGTTGATGAGGAAGCAGCCCCTTTCATGGCTGCTTCCTCATCAACGCCCCGCTCTTTACGCTAAAGGTTTTTACTGTTTTAAAAAAAAGAGTTGAGAGAAAGAGTCAAAGTTTAGCGTAAAGAGCGGGGCGTTGATGAGGAAGCAGCCCCTTTCATGGCTGCTTCCTCATCAACGTCCCGCTCTTACGCTAAAGGTTTTTACTGTAAAAAAAAGAGTTGAGAGAAAGAGTCAAAGTTTAGCTTAAAGAGCGGGGCGTTGATGAGGAAGCAGCCCCTTTCATATACGAAGTAATTTCTGTTCGTTTTAAGTTTTAATGTCGCTCCTTACTTTCAGTTGAAAAAACTTGTTTTTTTATTCAATCTCAGCAAGAAATATAGCCTTTCTTCGGAGGTATTGCTTAGTTTTTGACAACAGTGACAGACGGTTCAGTCCCATAATATCCCTAACCTTCAGAAAATTTTAACAGAACATAAAATAACAGAATAACAGAATTTAAGTACCGTAAAGACATAAAGCGCTTAGAGTTGTTGTTTTTTTACAGGAGAAAAGCCAAGTACTAGAAGGTTTTTTGTTTTTTTTACATGAGTCGAATTTGCTTAGTTTGGTACAACATTTACAAAATGAGCACAATGTAATGACTGGTTAACTTTTTGGCTTTAAAATGGTTGTTCGATGATTCTGTTGCATAAAATTCTGATGTGAACACTTCCGAGCAAATGTTAGGGCTATAGACTTACTTCACAAATTCAAACTATAAACGTTACTTGCATTATATTCCAATTGATAATTGGGCTGTAGAAATATTTGAAATGAACTTGGCCGGGCTGACATTAGGGTCTAAGAATTACTTCGGAAATTTCCAAAATCACGATTGATAATGGTGTTGAAGAAAAACTGAAGTAAACGTGTCGTGACAGAACTTGTTTTATAAATTCGAATTAAGACTTTACTTGTATTATATCGCAATTGATGATCGGATTGTAGAAAAATATGAGCTGAACAGGTATGGGCAGATGTTAGGTCTATAGGTTTCCACAAATTCACATTATGACGCTACTCGTATTGTGCCACAATTGGTGATTGTGTTATAGAAAAATCTGACGAACGTGTCCTGGGAAATGTTAGGGCTATAGACTAGACTACAATTTTGAATTACTACTTTATTTGTACTATATCAGATATAATGATTATTCTAATTAGTGCAAAATCCCAGGTGAAAGTGTCCTGGCACATTTTAGGGCTGTAAGACTTACTTCAAAATTCACATTATAGCTGGAAACTCTCTTTACTATAAGCAGAGGTAACTGAGTCTTCGGAGTTTATATTATGGTTTATTAGTTCTTTGTTCCTAAAATTTATTTCCAGAGTCAAAATTTTATGGTACTAACAATCGATATTAGCACTAGTAAGACTAATGAGTTTCCTAATAGATCTCTATAATTTTCTCTCTATAATAGATCTCTATAATTTTCCTTATTATGGATCAAGACTTTACGGTTTTTAAATTAACATTCTTTTTTTTTAAGTTTTAAAGAAGTCCAGCTCTATAGGTTTTTTTTTAAGTATCCTAACTGGTGAAGGATAATTGAGAGCTTATTAAATTAACTTTTTTTTTATCTTCTGTAGGGTAAACAAGATTGAATATATTTTTAGGGAATGCAAAAATAGTATAGGATTTTGTATGAACTTTTAGATTGTAAAATTTAGATTTGAAGTCGTTTTTTAATGATTGTTTGAAATTTATTTAAAAGTTAGTGGAATTTATTTTATATGTTGAGGGGGATACGATTCGCCTGGATGTGAAATATTTGATTTTTGTGAAATTCTTTTGAGGATTGCTGTAGCTACCCAACAACACAAGGCCCAGCGAGAGTAGAATGTGTTGAAATGTAATGTATTAAAGAAAAATGATGGTATGTTTATTAATTTTTTTATTTATGTAAATGTAGAGAAAAATATTTTAAACTGTTTTAAGAAAAGTGAAAGTATTTTAAAGTATAAGAATTTATATGCATTGTAAATTTGTATCTTAATGTCATATGTTATAGGCCTAATGAATGGGAGCAACCCCTTGCCGCCGTGGGTAGCTAGGATGAGAACTTTTGAAACTGTTGTATGGTAAAATTAATGGACGGAGAATCGTATGAATAGGGAAATTGTAAAAAAAAAATGTTTATATGATAAAGGTAGATAAAATGAACTAGAAGAGAAAAAATTATGTATGTAAGGAATTAGAAAAGTGGAAAGCTCTGGAATGTCGAGCAAGAGCTAAGATAGATAGGTAGTAAAGTGAAGAAAATAATAGTGAAATAGGGATGAATTAGATTACAAATAAGCAGGGAGTCTTAGATATAAAAAAAAGAAGAAAGAAACAGAATTGGTTTTTATTTTATTTTCAGGAGTACGAAAAGAAAACAATAACCGGTTTGATTCTATCAATCAACTGAAGTATCACTAACCCATCATCAAGGAAACGAAAAAGAAGAGGAAACGAGGAAAGGAGGACCAAATATTGCTGGATAAAAGAAAGAAGAATTTAAAAAATATACATTAGAAAAGGATTTTTTTCCCACTCCTGGACTAACATCCAGTTTTTTCATATGTGAGTTTTCTTTGTATAGGGTTCAGTGATTAAAGCCTATTTTTTGACATTTTCAAGATATCATACCCCAAAATACACATCTACTGTTGCCTTTATTTGTGAAAAATGAAACACAAGAACTTATATTTGTCTTAAGGTTTGATCTTTTATATTATAATTGGATTTTTAAAAGTAATTTTTATTTTGTTATCGTGCAGAGAGGACGATCAATCGGAGGTCTAGACCAAAATATTTGCATTATAGTCTATGTTTCTAACTCGCTCGCATTATATTTGCTACTCTTCTTTACTGTTTTTTTCGTTTTGTCATGATTAGCCACTGTGATCTCAGAAATTATTTAAGGAATGACAACCCTTCAAAATACGGAATACCTTTTTTATTTTTTTTATTTCATGTGGAACGTTACTACTATTACTACTACTACTACAAATAACTAACCACAGTACCAAGCCGCCTGAGGCCAACACAGCTAAGCATGCTCCTCTATCTCAATCTATTCAAAACCTCCCTTTTTATACCCGCATAGGAAGTTCCCATTTCCTTTAAAACTTTCTTTAAGACATCCCCTATCCCAACCGCAGACGACCAGATTCCGTTTGGCCCTAGACTGTAGGCAAAAATGACAATCTTTGGCAATCTGTCATCCTTCATTTTCAGGACGTGCCCTAACCATCTCAACCTTTCTACTATTATAGCCCTAGAAAGCGGGATTGAACCACACAATTCGTAGAGCGGTAATGTTTGAAATGCGGTCGGTCAGCCGGGTACTCAGAAAAATTCGTAGGCAATTTCTCTTGGAAACATTTAGTAAATGTTCATCCGCTTCCGGAGCGCCCATGCTTCAGAGCCATTTTTGGCCACTGTCATCACTATAGCTTCCAATATTCTAATCTTGGTTTGCAGACTTATCTCTCATTCCTCAAAACTGTTTTTTTAACTGCGAAAACACCCTGAGCCTTGGTTATTCTACTTTAAACATCTTCACTGTTCCCACGGTCTTTACCAATAATACTACCAAGGTAAGTGAAGCTGCCCTGATCAATCTTTTCGTTACCCAGCGTCACCTTTACATCTTCACTAATTCCAAGCCTTAGCGACTTAGTCTTCTCAACATTAATTTTCGAACCTATTCTAGCATCCTGAACTCGCAAAAAACTAAAAGTTTATTCATTTTGCTCAAACTTTCATCTAGGATACTCAAATAATCAGCATTATCTTAGTCCAAAAGATATTTTCCTCTCCACTTGATTTCGTGTTTTATTTTAATGTTTACTGTTTTATTTGTACACATACTGTTTTATAAAGTAGAACTGAGAGAAAGAGTCAAACTTTAGCGTAAAGAGCGGGACGTTGAGGAGGGAACAGCCCCTTTCATACACGGAGTAATTTCTGTTCGTTTTAAGTTTTAATATCACTCCTTACTTTCAGTAAAATTTTTTATTTATTTATTTAATATCTATAAAAGTGATTCATTTCATATAGACAAGTAATATGTTAAAAACAAAATGTCACGGTCTGCCAGTATATCCGTGGCATACATTTAGACGGTTTTAAAATCATTCATGATTTTCAACAGATAATCTTTTGGGTGGATTCAAGTTAATTTTGATATTTAAAAGGGACTATACAATACGCATTTTCTCTTCAAATAAGTCTTTTGCTATTTTTATCTGATCACAATTTTCCCACGTGATACTTTTGGCTGCACAGAGCTAACTGGATACACAGTTATTGAGCGATCTCATCTGCTGCTTAATAAAAGCCATAGAATTCACTTTTCTTCTTCAAAAGAGCCATTCGTCATTTCGCTAAAATCACTGTTTCACTGCGATCACACCTTAAAAAATGAAAAACACATTCTTAACGTTGCCTTCCTTCTCAAAGAAGATATTTTTTTTTTGCTAGATTAGGGTCTTCAGCAAGTACTCAAGAGTTATTAGATATTTTGTGACGTATGGTACAATTTTCATCCAGATATTACTTTTGGGGCGTTTCAACTTTCATAATGTAAATGTTCGTAACTTTACATAGCCAATTTCGTAGACCACACTGCTTTTCCTTTTACGAGACTTTAAGAGAGAAAAGCGGCTTTAATTTAAATGAAGCAGTGACAAACGTACTAAAACGTTCTAAAACAAAAAACAACGACAAAATATTAATCAAAAATCTCCAAATATTTCGACCCAACATCCGGGAGCTTTTATCAACGAAAGAAAAAAGGATAGAAAAAAGTCAAATCATTTATAGAAAAAGACAAAATACAGCACGAGAGAGAGAGAAAGAAAAGAACAAAAGACAAAATATTCGAATTATTCAAAAAATTTTATTATTAATTAATGTTTTGTTGTTGTTTTTAGTACATTTGTCAATGCCTGATTGAAATTAAACCGTTTCTTCTTTAATTCTCATATCTCTAGATAAGCGTAAAAAAAGTGTAAACATAAAAAAATTTAAACGCTAAAAAGCGCGTAAAAAACGCTGCTGTTCAAATTAAAAAAAAAATCGATTCATTTGAAATTTGCATAATATACAGATTCTTTGATGAAAAAAAAATACATAAAAGCCATATCATTCTTTATTGTATCCTCAAATGTAGGTACTTGGATATTGTTTTAAAACTCGCTGATTAGTTCCACTTTCTATGGTCACTCTTTACTTATGCCTAGTTTATATTTACAATAAAAGTAATACAGATAAAAGTTTGGCAAAGATAGTCTGGAATTATATTCAAATAGATTAACTTACTTTAGCCCCGAGCTTGGTGTTCCTTCACGACTCTGCCTCCCATTGATAGACACATCTCTGCACTGTCTGTAATAGGGATGTGATGGCGGGGGAAGACACAGTTCTCCTTCTTGCTTCTTAAAGCGTTTAGTTTCATAATAGGATCGAAACTGATTTTGTATCACCGCTGCGGCTCTGTTCATTTGTTTAGCATAAACGTACTAGAAGAGTTATTCATATTACGTACGTGTTTTAGGGATATAGGCCACAATATAATGCCGTACTAGAAGAGTTGTTCATATTACATACGTGCTTTAGGGGTATAGGCCAAAATATAATGCCGTACTAGAAGAGTTGTTCATATTACGTACGTGCTTTAGGGGTATAGGCCAAAATATAATGCCGTACTAGAAGAGTTGTTCATATTACATACGTGCTTTAGGGATATAGGATGCCCAAAATATAATGCCGTACTAGAAGAGTTGTTCATATTACGTACTTGTTTTAGGGTTATAGGATGCCCAAAATATAATGCCGTACTAGAGGAGTTGTTCATATTACGTACGTGTTTTAGGGATATAGGATGCCAAAATATAATAAAAAATGACTGTTATGTGTGGTAACGAGTATGATTAGCATTAAAATTATTTATTTTCCTATCTTTTACTTTTTTTGTTGCTGCTTAAAATACTAATTTTCCATACGTGCTTTAGGGATATAGGATGCCCAAAATATAATGCCGTACTAGAAGAGTTGTTCATATTACGTACTTGTTTTAGGGTTATAGGATGCCCAAAATATAATGCCGTACTAGAGGAGTTGTTCATATTACGTACGTGTTTTAGGGATATAGGATGCCAAAATATAATAAAAAATGACTGTTATGTGTTGTAACGAGTATTATTAGTATTAAAATTATTTATTTTCCTATCTTTTACTTTTTTTGTTGCTGCTTAAAATACTAATTTTCCACCAGAAATTTACGAAATATAAAGAATATAGCCTTTAATACTTTGAAGAAATTATTACACTTTTACAGTATACAAAATTTAAATCCAATTAAAACAGTAGAATTATTGAAAGCTTGTACAGTCTCAACTCAATAGTGAATTTGAATCAGGGTAGAAAATAGAAAAAGGAAGAAGAACACCAATGGTCTCATTCCTAAATAATCTGCCAAATATATGCCCAAATACAATAAAAAATTACTGTTATGTGGTCACGAGTGAATATTACGACACAATTAGGCTGCCAGGAAGATGAATCAAGCAACTGTGGATTACATTCAAAATTGTAGGGTATTTTAGGCTAAACTTTTATTTTTAATTGGTTTTTGTTGGTTAAAATTTATTCAATTGTTATCGCTTTTTAAAAGAGGGTAAAATCGTACATTTGCATATCGTAAATTCGCAAATTAGCATCTTTGATACCAAATGCATAACTTTATTTCCAAACACCTTATTTCTAAAAAACTACTTTAATTTGAAAAAAGTGTTTTTGTAAAATCGTAAAATATTGAACATCGCATTAAAAAACATTGTTTTCGTCTTGAGCCCCATAAGGCCTTCGCAAACGTTTCACTTAGAGCCTTTTAGATTATCCCAGCCAAAATAAGCGTGTATACACAATGATGCCTATTAACGATTCAATCACTTGCCTCTTTGTATTGCATACCTTACAAAGTCTATAAAACCACTTTTAAGCATGTGATTACATAAGAAATGAGTTATTTCAGCCATTTATTGAAAACGCTTTCTACGAGGTTTTCCTGTTTTATTTTAAATACCATCAGAAGTTTGTTCATGATTTCTTGCATTGTTCATTCTATATTTACGCTCTAGTTTATCGCTCTTGCGCACACCTACGTTCTTTCTTCAGTTAGAACCTTTTATAAAAGCAAAGGAATAGGTTTTATTTTTGGTAGATAAAAAAAAGAAAGAAAAAAAGACAGCCGATTCTTTTTTTTATAAAAACATATTCCACGTGTTCTGCAAAATAGACACTAACTATTCGAAATTAACATAAGACCAATTAACCTATTAATTAATCTGCAGTTGTTTTTCTTTCTTTCTTTTTTTTGTCTTTTCTTTCCTTTTTTAACATACTAAAACAATACACTAAGAGTTATAGTGGCACGTGACTTCAAGAGCTATGCATAGGACATCACCTCAAGTAAAAGGAGTTTATTCTCAGGGAAAATAATTTTCGATCGAATTGCAACTTTAAACATTTAAATTAAAATTATTCTAAATTCAAAGTGTAACTTATGTCTCTTAATGATACACCATTGCACCTAGCAAACGTTTTCTATTTCGTACGGGGCTAGATAATGTTACGGAGGTGCAAGATCAAGCTTTAAGTACCAGAGGCCAAAAATTTAAGTGACTTTTGCCCCTGGCCTATCTGACCTGCCTGTCTGATTTTAATTTTGGATGTTTCAAAACTAGAAAGTTTTCATGGCAGCATGATCTTTTCTTCAGTGTTGCCGCGTTGAACCATGGAAATAAATAAGCAAAACCAATTATCAAACAATTGTCTTAACTAACAATCTTTTGATTCCTAAGGACAACTAAGTCTCCTTAAGTCGTTTTTTGTGACATTTTTTAGCTCAATTTTACTAATGTTTCACAAACGGCTCTTTTTCTATTCTTTCGTTAATTTGGCAACAGCTGCTACCAAAATCTACACAACCGCATATGATTATCTTTCGTTACAAACAGATTTCCCCATTTTCGCAATTTTTCTTTTTCTTATATATATTTATAGGTGTTTACTTCACTTGGTACTTTAATTTTATTTGAAACATTAGAGTTCAAACTACTCTTCCAGTTCGAAGGCCACTTCAAACTACTCTTTTGGTAAGGTTAATATCTTTGATATCTTCTGTTTTTCATCAATAGAGAGATTCCAAGGAAAAGGCTAAATAGAATAATTCAATGGAAAAATGAGAGAATCGTGAATAATTTGATATTTCCAACGAGGATCTCAACGAGATTCAGATGGTGGTAAAAAATATGATTTCAAATCAATAAAAATTACAGAGCAAATCACAACCTTAAAGGAATAGAACATATTAGCGTTAACCAATCTATAGACTTAGCCGATACCTACACTTAAGAGATAGTAAGCTGAATGTATTCATTTAGTGTTATCATTTCCACAGGAGCTGTGCATTTTCACTTTAACCCAAATAACCAGATTCTGATACTTCATTGATAGTTAGCACAACTAATTAACCATAGAACTGCGTTGTGTAAACTGTGTCAAACCACGTAAAACTGTTTTGTTAACTGTGTAAAACCGCGTTATGTTAACCCTATGAACAAAATTTGTTCTGAGATTGCTTCTTTTCTCTGTATTGCAGAACTACTTGGTAATTCTTGTTAAATAAGAGGAGACTTAATCATAGGAAATAGAACACAAATAAAAGAGAGATTCAAAAGGTAGTTGGTGGTGGGAGCTTATTAGCTAGAGAGCTTGGCTTAAAATGTGAGTACAAATTTATTGTTTCTTTTTCTATCTTTTAAGATGAACCTTTTTCTAGGTTGGACCATAAAACATGGGTGACTCACAAGAAAGAAAATGACGCTAATGTCGACAAAACCACCAAGGCTATCTAGTGCTTGGCATCTCTTGGATTTTTTTTTTAGTGTAATAATAAGGCCAAATGGCTTTCGTTGGCAAAATTAGTGTGGCACAAAGCGCCATACTCAGTTTCTTAAAAAAAAAAACACAAATAAGAAGCTTCAAAAAAGCCAAGAGACACCAAACGCTTGCAAACCCATACTCATTGGTGCGGAAAGGAAACAGGACTCTCCCCACCCCAAGTTAAATAATAACACCCATGGAATGTTTTGTCAAGCTAATATATATATATATATATATATATATATATATATATATATATATATATATATATTCTATATATATATATATATATATATATATATATATATATATATATATATATATATATATATATATATATATATATAAATATATATATATGAGTGTCCCGGTCGTCATTTATATTCCCTGTGTCCCGGTTTTTAGTTTTCTTTTTCTCCTTTATTTTTCATTTTTTTTCCTTTTTTTAGTTTTTATTTTCTTTTTCAGTTTTTAGTTTTCTAGTTTTTTTATTAGTTTTTAGTTTTTTTGTAGTTTTTACCTTTTTTTATTTTTTTTTATAGTTTTTTTCTTTTTTAGTTTTTAGTTTTTTACCTTTTTTTTTAGTTTTTTTTAGTTTTTTAGCTTTTTTAGTTTTTTCTTTTTAGTTTTTTTGTAGTTTTTACCTTTTTTAGTTTTTTTTCTTCTTTTGTATTAATGCTAAAGCCAAGGTTCGAACCTGGTACCTCTCGGACCTAGAACCTGGAACATAACGCTTTACCAACTCAGCTACTTCGGCTTGAATACATTCGTTTTTGAATTGGTATATGATGACTAACTTCATGACGACATACAGCTCAATCATTATAATGACGTCAGTCGACAGACAGACAAACAACTTGTTTTTATATATATAAAGTACGGCAGATTTTGATATCTGCATGTAGCCTTTGTTACTTGCCCAAACTCAGTTTGGTTTGATTACAGTGGACCATTCATATTGAAATTCAATGTTAGAATATTTTGGAATCAATTCAATATCATAGGAGGATAAACCTAACTTACCTGTTTATAACGCCTATAATAGTTCTGTATAAGACTAGCAGCTTGTTTTTCACGATCCTGCTCTTCAGCCTTCTTTCTGCCCTTGTAGGACCGGTATGCCTTCTGTATCATTTTGGCTGCTTCATACAGTTCCTTCTGCTCTCGATCTAAAACATAAGGTAATGCACAAATTGTTATTGGCGAATTGTAACAATTAGATTAATTCCATAGATAGACTGTTATAATTATTGTCACTTCAAAAAGCTAAGGATTATCAAGATTTTTCTTAGGAGGAAGAGGATTTTATTTTTCTAAAAATTAATTTTAGAAACGCACTAGATCTCTAAGCGATGCAAATATAAAGGAGTAGGGGTGCTGGTGAACTATTTTGAAAATTCCAACAATCCGTCTTACAACTTATGACATTGTCTTAATCTTGGCTATCCTTCTGTATAACTAACCTAATTATTTTAAACACATTGATTCTCACCGATAGAGATAGATGTGCTATTTTTAAAGGTTTTAAGCAGGTTTTAAGAGGTAAAGTATAAATACATGCTTTGCCAATATCGTCACTATTACACCTACAGGCTCCTTCTCATATTTAAAAATTTCGAAAATATTGGCAAAAATCGTCTGTTGAGCTGCATTCCGTCATCAAGGTAATGCAGATTTATTCAGACTTCGATCTTCCTGATCTAAATTATTCTGCCGATCCTCCCTTTGAGAACAGCTTACAAAATTTTTAGTAATTAACTTCGGCATTTGAAAATGTTAAATACCTGATATGTCCTTTAGGTGATAAATCGACAATGGAGTCTATAATGTGCTAACATCGATCTGCAATCTACATCGATAATGCCTGGGAGTGCATTCTGGCTCATATAACTTAAATGACATTTCCTGAGTTTCGCACAGTATCAGTAGAAAAGCATAGATTTTGCTAGACAACAGTCAAAGTAGTTCAACTTTGGATTAATGCACAAGCATTTCAATTGAAAGAACCGCATTTGACCCGAAGTTTTTAATTAGAAGCTGAAATAAACCGCCAAAACGGTCCAATACAGAAAGATTACATCCTAACCAGAGGTGACTTTAAGGGAGGGGGGATGGTAGAGGGGAGACTTACCCCGATCGCAGAAATTTTAGAGGCGCAACATTTCAAATAAATAATCTAACGATCATAGTCACTTTGTAAATTTAGAAATTTTATTTTCATTCAAATAAAATAGAGGGAGCAGTTAAAAAATGACAATAATTAAAAAATAAACTATTAACCCGGTATTCGTTGGTACTCGTCTATTAGCCAGGTATTTAGACCCGGTATTCGCAACTGAAGAAAAGAGTTAACAAATTTTTTTTGATATATTTTCCCTATAAATGCTCAGAATAAAATCTACTAAGCCCAAATTAGCAACGATTCACGGGGGTACCAAATATTAAAAAACCCAACGTAGATAGGATACCTCCAATCTCACTGATTAAACATAAATAACTGATAAAATAATTCCTTTCTTCGTGAGCGCATGCTTAATGTTCGTGATAAAAAAGAAGAAGAAATCGTTGAAAACAATATGAAGTGAAAAAATTTGAAGCGAAAGTATATTTTAGTCATAAAAATACAAAATTCAGAAAGAGATTGGATAAAAATTAAAAAAAAAAAAAACAACAAAAAACAACTGAACTACATATTCAATCTACTACAGAAGTTTTTTAATGTTCTACAATTTAGTTTCATTTTTAGTTTTTGTACATTTTAATTATTGAAAGGGAGTATCAAAGGGGGAGAGGGATATAGTTGAAGCTTTTTCCCACTCTAAATGAAATGGCTGCAGCAAAGAAGTGTCCTACATGATACAATAAAGCTTCGTATTTGTTAAATCCTAATATATTACACTGTTCTTAGAAAAAAGCTCAAAAAGATGTGTCCTTTAAATTGCATGTTCCTGTAATTACTGTTTTTTTTCTTACTGAAGTAACGATAACCCAACATATTTCATGTTTTGTCCTTGACCAAATTTTGAAGGCACCTATGATAATCTATACACCAGGATACACCAATTTTTATGTCAAAGATAAAACAGGGTTTAAGTCAATAGTATACAAAATTTTAATTATTCTACCTGATAAGGTGAGGTTTGAAAAATCATTAATAAAGATTGAATTGGACGCTTGAAAGAACTCAGTGAAATCAGCAGTCGTTGGTGGAGGGGATGGACTACCCATGGAGTATGAGCACGGAGATTGTA
This sequence comes from Artemia franciscana, assembly GCF_032884065.1. Taxonomy (NCBI): domain Eukaryota; kingdom Metazoa; phylum Arthropoda; class Branchiopoda; order Anostraca; family Artemiidae; genus Artemia; species Artemia franciscana. Next base: position 37,893,458 of record NC_088867.1, read on the forward strand.
AACAGCTGGAGCTTCCCGGTGATAAGCTGGAGTTTGGAGTCCCTGGATCACAGTACCTAAAGTAAGCACAACATCAGGAAACGTATAAAGTTGGCAATTTACTATGTAAGCTATAAAATTTTTATAGCTTATTCTTGGTTTTCAAGCCTATTTTTTTCTTCTTAGAAAAAAAGAAATCATATTTAGTTATTGAAGAACAGAACAACAGTTTATTTAAAATCGATATTTAAGAAAGCAAAAACAACAGTTTAAAAATTCATACAGATTAGAGTGAAATAATATTAATTTTTGGCTGTACTTTTGTGTTAGATTTGTATTTAACTCCTTTAAAATATCTCCAAGTTCATAAGTTAATTAATGTTTTCTTCAACAACCTTTCAATAGCTTATTAGCCCACTTTAACTTTGACTCTTATAATAAGTATTGTAGCCGTTCATTTTCCCTTTAACTTGGGAACTAGAAATTTAAACCAAATTAGTTAAAAGCTTCGAAATAAATGACATACGAGCTCCAAGCAACTATTATTTTCTTAGACGAGTTACTTACTCTTTCAAATGGGTTAAGGGAGTTAAATCTGCATCTTACATGTAGAATCCCCTCCCATCTTTTATTTTAGTTACCTTCCTAAGTGACCTTATTGATTTGACATTTTCTCTATCCTTCAGAATTCAATACTTTAAGCTTAACCACCCATATTTAAAAATTGAAAGAGTTTTCATAATCTAGGCAATCTGGTACTTGGAGATACTTTCTCCCTTCTCTAAAGGAAAAGTGGAGGGAGTTTTCTCCCTCCTCTTCATTTCCTCATAGAATCTTTCGGTTGCTTTTGATAAATGTTCCTCGTTAAAAGAACTGAAGCAAATATACAGATTTACACTAGTTATAATCATTTTTCCTAATCAGACACGTATCCAACGGAAAGGGCCCAATGATCTATTGATAGGTACCAAAATTTCTGGAACTTTAATAAATATTCCGATATTTTTGTATAATACATTTAGTTTTTGTTCTTTTTAATTTTGTTTTCCTTTACAATGAATAGTTGCACATACGTTATTCCTCCCGGCAAATATTTGACAAGAACTTAAACGAAATTGTCAAGTCTGAAACCGTTGCACTGACTCACAGCAATCCAAGTAAAAATAAATCTGAACTGAGCCATTTTAATCTCCAATAAAAGAAACCAAGTATGCTCCTTAAAAAAAAAGAAAAAAAAAAGACACAAACTAAAACCGTGTTCTTCAGGACACTCAAACAATGTATAAGAATTCAAATTCAACAAGGAAATAAACTTTAAAAATTTTAGAATAAAGAAAAAGGATAATCCAGCATTAAAGTGAGTAAAATTCCATAGAATTTGGGTTGCAGAGGTAGCTAGTAAGAGACAGTCACGTCCCTTAGTAGAAACTACAATAGTCCATACTTCCTAAAAATAGTCAGACCAAAACAAGAAGTACACTATTGGGACCACCCTGTCTAAAAGCACTATATAGGAAACTTACCGTCCCTTGGCTTGAACCACAAGCAAAATATATTTGCTAAAAAATTAAGAATTTAAACTTAAAACCGTAAAAACTCACCATCGAAGCCGAAAAATACATCGCAAAACTCAAACATATGGCAGTTGTTTTTACAAAATTTAATGAATAAAGGCTTCCAAGAATCTTTTATAACAAAAGATTGACTTGATATACTGAGGCACAGAGCCTTTCAAAGCCACTTAAGCTGACTTTTTTAGACACATTGAGTAAACTGAGTCAATTGAGACATACCTGTAAGAGTGATCACTGAACTCAAATGTGTAATCCAATGGGTCAAACAATGCTGAATCGTTCATAGATTCGATGGTTGATTCACTTCGAGTACTGCATCCTTCATTACTATTTGACATTGGATTTTCAACTGATAAACCATAACCCGAGTCATTAGACATGTCATCCATCTCCATCTAAGTAATAAATAATTTTGAGGCAAGCTTTTATTTTTGTAATGATAAGAGCATCCTCCTATGCACAAGTTTTGAACATTGGAGCATTCCAATATGTAACAGACTGTCTAACAAAATTTATTCCCAAAAACACATAAAAAATGTAGTCGCTCATGTTAATTCATAGAAACATTAACTATATTATCTATGCAGACTGAATCCGAGTGTGAGATCCCCCTGCTTTGTCTAAAAAGTCATTTGTTTAAGAGCCTGAATGGCATTATTCAGTTGAGAGCAGGATTCATCTAGGTTTTAAATCCTAACAGCGTCAAAGGTTAGTATAATAAAAAAAAATAAGTAACTAGTGTTTTAAAGTTGGTTACAATTAAATTTCACTGATTTTCTATGAAAGCAGAAGAAAGAAAAAAAAAAAAAAATGGGATTTTAAAACCAAAGCACGATGTTTCCTTTTGGAGAAAAAACTGTAACTACTTATAGTTTGATCAAACTGATTATTTTTTTTCCTTTATTGAAAATATGATTCATCAAAAGCACAGGAATGTAAAACGTTTATAATTGTAGCATAGACATTCTAAATATACATATTACAAGTCCAAAATGAAACACTTATATTAAATTGTATCTGTCCAAAGTGACAAGACCCACAAAGGTTAGCGGTATCCATTGCATGAGCCCTTGCCCATAACGTAATATCATTATTTTGCTATTATTACATACATTTTTTTACGGGATATTCTTCTATACGAGCAAATAACTATACACTTATTTTGTTCAAGACTTGCACTAATTTATTACGACCTTATCCCCTTTGATTGTTTTGTAGAGGCTGAGTCGGTTTGAAAGTAATTTTTATCTGAACATCGTTAGATTCATTTTCTAAATGCCAAAAGAGCAAATCATACCCACAGACAAAAAAAGAAGCAAAATGTGGAAAGTAGATAACGGAGTACCAGGTAACATTACTACACAGCAGCCAGGGGCGTTATCAATCACTATATTACAGGTGGGAAGAGGGAAGGGACAATTTCTTTAAAGTCTAGAGAAGTAAATTTGAATTTTCCCTCAGTCGTTTTAATGAGAATATCCCCATCAAAAATATTCTTTAATGAAAACAATTGTATCTTTCAGCATCTAGGTATTTTTGAATGAAAATAAAGGTATTTTTAAGAATCAACAGAGGAAAGGGGCAAAAAATTTAGGAGAGCCAATCTAATAGGTGTGAATTTCCAGGCTAATAACTGGAAAGAGCTTTAAAATCAGTAGAATTTTATCCCCATATTTAAATCATATCGATGCAACTGATGTCCATTTCTACAAAAACAGTAGTAGCTTATATACTCCAGAACTTCAAAAGATTCTAAGCATGAAGAAAACCTATTGATATAACTTGAAAGACTTTTCACAGCTTTTGGCCGAAACAAAATACCACTCAAACAATCATCGAAAACATTTATTTCTTACTTCAAATTATTAGGATAAAGGTAGCAAAATATGAAAGTAATGATTTTTCCCTGCTAGGGTGTTTGTTTTCCGAAACTGAGCAGACGTGCTAATTTTTCTTTTGTTTCTTTATTTTTTTTTACCTTCCTTCTCTTTATTCCCCTTTTATGTATCCTTCATTATGCTTTTCGTTTTATAACATGTATAAAACAAATACGTATACATGTCATAAGTAGGCTAAAATAATAAGCAGGTTCACAGAGCTGCATTTATTTTTGGCACAAAACGACTCAAACAAAATTTCTGCACAGCCGCTGAACCACCATGATGAGCAAACTTGCAACAAGAAATGGTGCAGTTTAATAAACACGTACAAAAACAGTGATTTTTGGATACAAATACAGCAATATGAGTTCAGGATTATTGTAACGAGATGCCATTAGTTAAGAGATCTACTCGATGAACTTTACTTCTTTAACTTTTATATTTTTAGCTCCTGAGCACTTGCTCCACACGCTAGACTAACGGTCTATACTATCCTCTGCTCATAGTTATTCATTGGTCAATCTGGACTAAATTCCGTCTTTCCTGACATCAAACGATTTTCGGAAACCAATAAAACTTATTATCATAAAATAAATCTCCATCAATCGCCAAATCCTTTGGAGTAAGAAAAGATGAGACTAAGTCCTTTAAGTTCTTGCCTATTTAGTTATAAATCTAATTTTAAAAAGACTATCACGGCATCACTAGCCGAACACTAACATGCTAGAAGACAATTTAGTTATTTTTGTCTAATTTACTAATATTTTGAACTGATCAGAAAAATAAACTACGTAAATAATCTAGTTAGATTATAAATAAGGGGGGAGACGACAAACCTTAATCCTATCGGGAATAGCAGCAATTATTTGTTCAGCTAAGGTCAATACACGGGAGTCCTGCTCACCAGTCAGCTGAACAAGATTAAAATCACATGAGCTAACACTCTCACGACGATTCTGACTAGTGGATTGACTGCTATCTATAAAAGAAATAATGAATAAATGAAACATGTCCACCCATTCATATTTCTGTTAGAGTGGTTCAGGATAGGATTTTTTTTTTTATTTGCTATCAACAAATACGTGATAATAACGAATAAAGATAAAAAATAAATATTAATATCAACAGTAATGATGTATGTCAACATTAACAAAACAATTAACAGATAAAGCGAAAAATACAATAAAGTCATAATACATTCATTAGAAAAAATTAAAAGAAAGAGATCATAGCTTGGAGAGGTTCTGGTCAGTTAAAAATTCTGTAGTGACAATCTGACACCGACAATTTCGTCACCCTTAACACATATTTAATTATAATACTAGATATTTCAGTAATAGAAAAATATTTAAAGTAAAAGCCAACCGTCTATCAACTCTCGACATGAATTCCTACAATAAAGCTATTAAAAAAAAAAAAAAAACTCATTTAAATGTTTCGCTGAACTTGACCGAACAGCTTCAAAATAAACACAAACAAAACACTAAACACAACATTAACTCTAAATTTTACTTGAATCGGAAGGGAGAAGCGTTCTTGTTTTCAAACACTAATTCATTTGCTAACTTCGTCTGAATTAAGTTTTTTTTTTTTGGAAAAAAATGAGCTCAGTTTTTCAGATTTGAAACAGATACCATACTCATCTTTTCAGCTTTACTTTTCCCCCTTTTGTTCTTTTTTTTTGTCAGTTTACAAAATAATAGACAAAATAAACCATTCAATCAGTAGCCCATGCAACAATATAAAACAATTTTCTTTTCCTCTTTTAGTGTTGAACCGAACAATTTTTCATATTTAAATTTCCAAGATCATACATTTAACTTTTTGACGTAAAACTACACTTAAGCTTACTGAATTTGCGCGAACCATACATGTAAGGTTCTTCGGAGACGGGTTAACCCCCCAACATGTTTTAAAGGGTAAAAACTATCCCCTATTACGCTTAGGTCACCCTCCTCCCATTACGTCAATATGGATTCTACATGTTCATCAGCATTGCAATAAATATTTTGGAGTCTGAAAAGACCTTTTGCAGCTACATATGCAGGTGGTTATATTGGGAACCCAGTATTTTAGAGGATATACCATGTTTTTAAAGATATTTTTTAAAGACAGTTTTAAAGACATACCGAGACATGATGTACTATGCCTCTTGGGTGATCTTAACAGCAAAAATTGGAAATTGGAAATGATTACACTTTCTGTCCGGAAGTCCTCGGAAAGGATTGTACTGGAGAACAAAACGACAATGGGGAATTACTGATTTATTTTGCCCTTTTACATAATCTGGTGACAGGGGGAAGTCTTTTTCCTCGTCCAGACATACATAAATACTCCTGGACTTCACTTGACGGTCGAATAAGAAACCAAATCGACCATTTTCTCATTAATAGGAAGTGGCACTCAAGTCTGCAGGATATCAGAGCTTATAGAGGAGCATATGTAGGATCTGATCACAATTTAACGACAGCCACCATTCTCTTGAAATTAAAGACGCATCTAGGAAGGTGCCCACTACCTCAAAACCACTTTTCGCATCAGCAAAGCTAAAAGACAAAGAAATGAACAAATTATTCAGTATCAAATTATCCAATGTTTGAAATCAATGTTTGAAGATACAGATTGTGAGATAATATGGGAGAATATGAAATCATGCTATCAAGAAGTGGCGGAATCAATAATTGGGTACCGTCCGAAACTGAAAGATGAATGGCTATCTCAAAAGACATGGGACCTGATCGCTGAAAGGAAAAAGATAAAAAGCTAACTCCAGGGTGCCCATGTACCCAAGTGTACAAATACACAAGCAAAGCGATTATAAGAGGATCAACAAAGAAATCAAGAAAAGTGCACGGACAGATAAAAGAAACTACATTGAGCAAAAGGTAATACTAGCTGAAGATGCAGCGAAGAGACGAGATTCTAGGATCCTTTATAAACTGACGAATGAAATAATAGGCAAGAAAGTGATTCAAGATGGACCTGTAAGAAATTCTGTTGGCGTTCTCATAACCGAGCGATCGGCAATTGATGAAACGGGCCAACCATTTTGAAAAGCTTTTGAAGAGACCACCGCCTGATGAGCTACTAGACGCACTCTCTATTGCTTCTCTATGCTTGACATCAATACAGAACTCCCGACTCTTGACGTATTACTAAAAGCCGCAAACAAATTAAAAAACGGCAAGGCACCACGCAAAGACCGTATCACGGCGGAGTTGATAAAAGCATCAATCACTTCATGCATATCTATCTGGTTGTCCTTGTTCCAAAAAAATTTGGATGACACAAAAAGTACCAACAGATTGTAGGCGCTGCACACAAAAAAGGCGATAAGACACTACCTAGGAATTAGAGGCATTAGTCTTCACCCTGGTAAACTTCATTCATACCTGGTAAACTTCATGCACTAATAATCCTCCTCAGAATACAGAGTCCACTCGACAAGCACTTAAGAGAAGAGCAACATGACTTTAGACAAGGACGTTCAAGTACCGATTTAATCTTCACCCTAAGGGTGTTGATTGATGATGGATGAGAGTAGTGAAGCAAATTGTACATGGCATTTATAGACTTTGAAAAGGCCGGTGACTCACTGCATCGCAAGACTCTATGGAAACTAGTAACATTTTATGGGATCCCCGAGAAGTTGTTAGTCCTCATAATGGCTCTATATGAAGATTCTGAATGGGGTTCTAAAAGGACAGAAGAAAGGATAAGATACTTTCATGTCCTTTCCGTTGTTAAACAAGTCTGTTTCATTACACTTTTCCTGTTTGCCCTAGCCATTGACCGTCTGCTTCGTAACACTGGCACCAGAAGCATAACATTAGACGTAGAACACCAAATTGATGATTTAGACTTTGCCGACGATATCACGCTCATTAAGTCCTGTAAAAAAAAACTACAAGAATTACTAGAAGCTGTACGAGCCACAGGTCGACTTATGGGACTAAGAATCAACGCTGATAAAACAAAAAGTATCGCATAAACGGATTCACCTTTACACTTGAGATGCGATAACCAGGACATTGAGCAGGTTCCGCAATTTAAATACCTCAGGAGCATAGTGATAAATACGGGATCAGCTGGGAAAGATATATCATGCCCCATCGGGCAGGCTTCCGGTACATTCAATAGACTGAAACCGGTAAGGAGGTCGCAAAATTTCTCCCTCCTACTCAAACTTCGTGTATTCAATAGTAACGTCATCCCCGTCCTGTTATATGCTTCTGAAACCTGGCATCTGAACAACACACAAGAGAGGCTAATTCTAGCTTTTGGAAAAACATGTCCCCGGAGAATGCTAAACATTCATCGGTCACAAAAAAATCTAATGAGAAGGCGAGACGGATGACCGGACAACCCAAATAGTGACAGATGCTATTAGAATACGTCGTTCGGAAATATCTAGTGCATGCACTTGGTATGGAGGAATCCCAGATCAGCGACGTTCCAGAGCCAACCAGAAGGAAGAAGAAGAAGAGGCAGGCCACGCAATACGCTGATACGCACCTATCAGACGGACCTGCGAAACATAGATGCTTCCCTTCAACTGGCGTAGGAAGATGTCCTTGCTGTGGCGCACATGCTGAATGACTGGCGGCTTCTCGTGGATGCCCTGAGCCTCACTAGAGGCAAAGGAGGATCTAAGATAAGGTAAGTATTTTAGAAGTCCAGATCGAAAATGAGTTCCCTTTTTTAACGGAAACGTTTTTCATCGGCTTAATTTAAATATTTCAGCATAGCCGTTGAACCACCATAACACATAAACTTACAAAAAAAAAGAAAAGATAAGGTAAAGTTTGACAGGGAACGCAAAAGACAACCATTTTTGTATATGAGCACATCACTATGAAACCATTGTTATTTCTGAGAAATTTGATGTCCACTCTTATTTCTACGAGATTTAACGTCTTACACGTGCTATACACGCCCAACCAATTATCTATGCTGCTAAGTAAAACAAAGATTCCAGAAGGTCAATGAGTCTGCCGGTAAAACATAACCTTGATAGATGTTATAAGGTACTGGCTCCAGACATGTTTTTAATCCCATTATTTCTTTTTCTTAGAATAAGCAAAAGGTAACTATAATTTATTTCTTCCTTAGATAAACCCACCAGATATTTTTCGTAAAGTGTGATCCGTCGTTTGTTGTAAATTCTCGCCTGTTGCATATATAATTGCAGAGACTAGCTTCACGTTACCTAGCAACAAAAAAGGGATATAAAATTTATTTAAATCTTTGACTTTACAGGCATAGATTTAGCTTAGATGTTTTAGTGCCTTAGTTTATAAGGCTACAAACTTTATTTCAAGAGACGAAGCTGGAAACGTAGAGAAGTGCAAAGCAGTACATTTCCGCGATAGCAAAGATCCTATGTCTTTGCTAGAATTCAAGATCCTTGTCTTTAATTTCTGAAATATCGAAGATTTCGTCACGAAACATTGAAAAATATGCTTCGAGGTGACAATTCTCTCCAGAGATATTGCTTACGGATTGTTCTGGGGACCCGGATGACTGACCGTATTTCAAACAGTAGGCTGTGCGAAAAGTGTGGTTCAATCCCACTTTCTAGGGCTATTATGAGAGAAAGGTTGAGATGGCTAGGGCACGTTCTGCGGATGAAGGATGGCAGATTGCCGAAGATCATCCTTTTTGGTCAACCGTCTAGGGTTAAACGGAAAGCAGGTCGTGCGCGGTTGGGTTGGGAGGATGTCATAAAGGAAGAAATAAAGGAAATGGGAACTTCATCGGAGGGTGTAAAAAGGAGGCTTTGAATAGATAGGGATGGAGAAGGAGTGTGTGTAGCTGTGTTGGCCTAAGGGGCTTAGTGCAGCGGTGAGATGTTATTGATAGTATTAGTAGTAATTTTTTTTCTCTCCACAGTTTCACTTCTTTCATTTCAACTTCAACTTCAAATGGTTTCTCCTTTTGGAAACAATATTTTGCGAAGAAAGTATTTAAAAATGCAAAGCAGAATAAAAACCACTAGTTAAGAAGCAATAATATAAAGCAAAACTAAAACTAACTAGCAACAAATACTCTCGACTAGGTGCAGGTCAAGCTTTCCTTATAAAGAATAAGTTAAATTTGACTATATTTCACAACATAAAGCAAAAGCTATAAATAAACTACAAAGGTTAGTCTAAAACTCATTAGTCTAAGCACACTTGCAGACCGGGAACTACAAAAAGGGCCGAACATTCAGAGGGCCAAAGACTATGTATAGATCCTGATTACTGTTTTTAAGAAGCCACACAAGATTTCTTAAATTTCATATTTATTCACTTCCTCTAATTTCTGTTTCTTTTTAAGGTTTCCACCAAAAGGTAACCATTCATTTTCTATGTTTTAAACACATTTCACATTTTCTTCCTTTGTTTCTAAGATGCAAGTATTAAAATGGATCAGCAATCTTTTTTTTATAGTACGAGCATGAAAAAAATTACGAGAAAAACAGGATATTTACATATACGGTTAAGAGTCTAACAAAACACCAATAATGACTGAATATGAGTAACCATCACCCATTACCACCTACTTTCAGCGGAACAATTGTTCGTCTACACGTAACATTTGCAATGCCAGGCAATTTTACTTGCAGAGAACTTGTAAAGTTAACCAAACCTAGTATCTGGCTTAAACACCACCTTAAAACAGAAAATTATTATGAGCTAAAGGAAGGTCTCTTTCCAGAGCTTCACCATTTTTAAATCTCCCCTATAAAAGGACTAGAAAGATGTAAAGATTTCGCTTAGAGCTTTGAGAGGGTATGTGCATGAACACCACTTCTTTTTTCGTTTCCTTTCTTTTCGGAAAAAAAGCCAGAAAAGCCAGCGTAGAAAACAGGACAAATAAGAATCACTTAGAAAATTGCTTAGGCTACAAGACGTTATAGAATACACTCTTATTCATAAAAACTTCTTGCGTTTTGCTTAGAGTCATTACGTCGGTCCAGCCCCTAAAAGACAGAATTGGTCGAAGGTAATATATTTCACCCTTTTTGGCTATATATTCCACCAACGGTAATTAGTTCTACTTAATCGATTTCTGATGCGTCGAAAGGTATTACATATTTTATTTGAATACATACATACATATATATATATATATATATATATATATAATATATATATATTATATATATATATATATATATATATATATATATATATATATATATATATATATATATATATATATATAAGAAATGGTGAACGGAGTTGTGGCAAGCATTCTGCTCAACGGTGAATGCATAAATAAATTGATGCAAGCTACTTTATTGCACTATGACTTTACTCTACAACGATGGAATAAAGTAATATGTATTAATTTATTCCTGTCTGCAGAGAAAAACAAATACCACAACGCCATCCATCAGTTTTTTTCAATTCAAATGAAAACAAATGTAATAGTTTTCAAGGCAACAGCAAATGGCCGAGAACACTTCTGATTCAATAATAAGCGAGCCTAGATTACTACAAACACAAAATAACTATTTCAACTGTTTCTCCATGGGTCTCTTCTTTATTCTATGACTAGAAGACCAATTCTTCTTACCTTCGATGCTACCATATCGCATCCCCTTTTGACTGAAACAGTATATAGTCAGTAATACCCCAATAACAGTATATAGTCAGCAATACCGTTGTATTTTAAATCGTTTCGCCATCCACTGATTAAATTTAGACTTTAATTTTCAAGGATAGGAAGCATTTTCAAATATTCTACCCATGGGAAATATAAATTATCTCAGACGTCTCAATCTTGTCTTACCGACAAATGAAATCTGATAGGGTAGTATCAAACTAGGGACAAAATCATAATACTGTGCTCGACTAATTTTGTCTATGATATAACTTTATAAAAAAAATCAGGTCGCAAAAGTCTGATTGCACACACCTTTCATCATTTCCATCATCTCTGCACCGTATCGCTATTCTTAGGGGGACGCTATAGTACACTTACTAGTAACTTTCTCTTGCCCTTCGCTTACAATATTTAATCAAGGATGTTTAATCATTTAGGTATCTTAAATTTAACTAAAGAGTGTACTAAAGTCTTTGAAGTATTCTAGTCTTCGAACAGACTTTTAAATTATTTAAAGGATATACAGCAGATTCCGTACAGTGTTGCAACGTCAAAATGTTTCTGAAATAATTGCTTTTTTTGTTTTTTTATGAGACTGTTACACAAAGTTTACTTCATTATAGGAAACTATCTTCCCCTTTTAGAAAGCTTAGATACAAAAAAAAACATGTGAACAAACTAAACTAAGGACAAAAATCATAGCACCGTGCTCGACCAACACCGTCATTAACACAATCTTACCAAAAAAGTCTGATCGACTTGAATCTTCTTGCTCCAGAGGGACGGCGTTGAATTCCTTTTCGCCAGCTTCAGAATAGGCTTTATTGCAAAACAAAATAAAAGTCATAAGCAAAGAAATTAGGGTAAAATTTCAAGGCATTAGTTGGACTTTTACTTCTCAGGGAGGCGTATCAGAAAGAAATAGTAAGAAAATGTTCGTAAAATGCTTGTCAAAAGGGTGCTATTATGGAATTTTTGTTTTCTTTCATTCAAATGAAATTTAGCAGCAACGGAACAGGAAAGGGTAGCAACGGCACAATTATTCAGTTTGGAAATGAGAAAGAGAGAGGGAGAGAGAGAGAGAGAGAGAGAGAGAGAGAGAGAGAGAGAGAGAGAGAGAGAGAGAGAGAGAGAGAGAGAGAGAGAGAGAGAGAGAGAGAGAGAGAGAGAGAGAGAGAGAGAGAGAGAGAGAGGGAGGAGAGAGACAGGGGGGAGAGAGAGACAGGGAGAGAGAGAGAGAGAGAGAGAGAGAGAGAGAAAGAGATAAAAGAAAAAAAGAGAGACCTAGGGCCATGCCCTTTATCCAAACCTCAACATATTAAGGATTCTCTTCCCTCCCACCATTTACTAAAAATTTCAGATAAGTTTTGGCATTTTTTTTCGAATATATAAAAAAAGAAGAAAATAAAACAACGTTTACAACTGTACATGGAGAAGAAATTCTTAAAACAGACCAAAAATCAGCCAATATCCGGAAAATAGTGTCCGCTCGTTTAATCAACGGATATAGATTTTCATAGGAAGAATTGACATTTGTTGAAGAATAAACCATCAGAATATGTCAAATTATCTTCTTTTTTCAATATGTTCCAGACATAATTTCCCTTACCCTGTCCCCTAACTGGACATTACCTAGCATTGTGGCAATATAATATATATATATATGTATATATATATATATATATATATATATATATATATATATATATATATATATATATATATATATATATATATATATATATATATATATATATATATATATATATATATATATTATAAAGGTGCTCCTGCCATCGCTACACTCGAGGGTCCCTCAGTGTCATTGCCATCGCTCCACTGCGTGGACGACCTAATTTTAAACAAATCACTCTAGGTGCTTACTGCAACATTTTAGGCAACTCTGTCGTTCCGGATTCTCTATTTTGAAAATTCAAAATAAAAAAAAACAAACAAACAAACAGAAGATTTAGTTTATGTATGGGTTCAATTTTCGACTCAGAGTAAAGAAAAGAGGCTTATTGTTCTGCCTATATCACATATGTTTATTTAGTACCTGGAAAAAATTACGACTAAAACAGTAAACCAAATATTACAAAGCAAACCGAAATATGGGGAGAACTAAAAAATACAAGTAAAAACAAATAAAAGGATTATACAAAGAATTTGATAAAGAATTTAAAATAGGCTTTCTTACAAGGAGAAATCTGCAGCGACTGGTGTGTCTTATCAGCATCTTTAGGACTAGATGAGCGGACTCCAACTAAGGGACTAGGGACAGAAAGACTGTTACCACATGGACTAGAGGGCAGTGAAGATACTGGTAGAGATAAACTTCGATCATTCCTCAAAGATAGAAAATAATAGATTATTAAAATTTTAAATGCGACTATATGCGAGCAGAACATGAAAGAAACAAGAAATATTAACATAAAATATTATTGATTAAATTCTTTTTTACTTTAAAAGAGAAAAAAAAGCCCAGAGGGCCGACAGGAGGCTACGCTCACATCGACAGCCACCTAATTAGTATATAATACAAGTTTTTACAAATAACAGGATGCCTGTAGCAATAGTACTGGAGGCTATCTCGGCATTCTGTATTTGCAACACAAAAAAAGCAAAAAAAGAAAGAGAAAATAAAATGAGATAAAACGATTTTAAAAAATCTACAAAAGTAAATAATACAGTCTGTTCAATCTTTCTTTGATTAAACAAAAAAAAAACAAGTTTGGCTCTTTCTCTCAACTCTACTTTTTAAAACAGCAAAAAACTTTAGCGTAAAGAGCGGGACGTTGATGAGGAAGCAACCCCTTTCATATACGAAGTAATTTTTGTTCGTTTTAAGTTTTAATGTCGCTCCTTACTTTCATTTAAAAAACTTGTTTTTTTTTTGTTTAATTTCTGGACGTTTTTTAATTAATGCATTTTTTTTATCTTGGCTCTCCACGCATAAATAATTAAAACAAAATTCGCATATTAATTTTTTTGGGGCTAAATGGCTTTTTCATAGTTTTAATCGGAAGATTTTGAAAAAAAGGAGCGAGAGAGGAGGTCTAGTTGCCCTCCAATTTTTTGATTGCTTAAAAAGACAACTATAACTTTTAATTTTTTACGAACGTTTTCATAAGTAAAAAATATACGTAACTTACGAATTAACTTACGTAGCGAACTTCTAGATTCGTATGTTTTTATTGCGTATATGAGGGGGCTCACCCCTCTTCGATACCTTGCTCTTACACTAAAGCTTAAATTTTGTCCCAATCCCTTAAGAATGACCCCTGAATCACAAAGACCGTAGAATAAATAGTTGAAATTACTAAAAATACTTTAGCGTAAAAAGCGAGGTATTACGAGGAGGTAAACCCCTCATATGCGTAATAATTTCTGTTCGTTTTAAGTTTTAATGCTGCTCCTCACTTTTAGTAGAAAAAAATTTTCATATTTTTTTTTTCATTGTTTTTTTAAATAATGCTAGACAATCCTGCGCCCCCTCCATTGAAAGTCTGTTCCCCAATAAAACGTTCCTCCATTGAAAGATCCTCCCACGTAACCCCCATTCAACTCTCCCCCCAAACCGAAAAAATCCCCCTGAAAACGTCTGTACACTTCGCAGTAACCATTACTATATGTAAACACAGGTCAAAGTTTGTAACTTGCAGCCCCTCCCACGGCGACTGCGGGGGAGTAAGTCGTCCCCAAAGACATAGTTATTAGGTTATTCGACTATGATGAATAAAATGGCTATCTCTGAATTTTGATCCGATGACTTTGGGGACAAAATGAGCGTGGGAGGGGGCCTAGGTGCCCTCCAATTTTTTGGTCACTTAAAAAGGGCACTAGAGCTTTTAATTTCCTTTAGAATGAGCCCTTTTGCGACATTCTAGGACCACTGAGTCGATACGATCACCCCTGGGAAAAAAAAAACAAAACAAAAAAAACAAAAAACAAATAAACACGCATCCGTGATTTGTCTTCAGGCAAAAAATGCTAAATTCCACATTTTTGTAGATAGGGGCTTGAAACTTCTACAGTAAGGTTCTCTGATACGCTGAATCTGATGGTGTGATTTTCGTTAAGATAGTATCACTTTTAGGGGGTATTTCCCCCTATTTTCTAAAATGAGGCAAATCTTCTCAGGCTCTCTGACGGGTAAGACTAATCTTGATGAAACTTATATATTTAAAATCAGCATTAAAATGCGATTCTTTTGATGTAACTATTGGTATAAAAATTCCATTTTTTAGAGTTTTGGTTACTATTGAGCCGGGTCGCTCCTTACTACAGTTCGTTACCACGAACTGTTTGAAAAGAGATTGGCTATTCACATTTTCGAATGTACTATTCAACTACTTGTTTGCTAAGGAAATGACATAAAACTTAATTAAAGAATTTGCCTCTGTCACATTGACTGAAGGGACAGGGTTTTCAGCGGATTAAAAACAATTCCGTATGTATATTCAAAATTAAATCGAAGTTGAAAGGCATAAGGGTACTATAATATCTCATAAAAATTACTGAAGATTGAATACTACACAGCAAATCTTAATTTTTATAAATAACTAATATATTGGAAAGTGAAAAATAAAGTTTCTGTTTTTGAATGTTTTTAAAAGTCTTATAGAAAGATGATTATCGTCAATATTTTTCATTCAATAAATAATTATAAATATGAAAATAAAAAGACAGAAGAGGTAGCCTACATGGATTACTGTATAAATAGTTTTTAATCCTATATTTGGATTATTTTTTTCGTGCAAATGTTTAAACAGTGTTTTCAACAGTGTTTAATCCAGCACACTGTCTTATCATCATAAATATTGACTTTGAGCCACATATTTGGACTTTCAGTAAAATTAGTTCATAGCAAAAATGTGCTCCTATGAAAAAGGTTGGAGCATCTTGAGTTGCTTTTATCGAGCAAGTTCTCTTACCGAATTGAGTAATCTCTTAGAAAGTACTCCCTTTATATTTATTAAATAAAAAAAACTAATTTTTTTAGCTGAAAGTAAGGAGCGACATTAAAACTTAAAACGAACAGAAATTACTCGGTATATGAAATGGGTTTCCCCCCGCAATCCCTCGCTCTTTACGCTAAAGCTTTTAATTGTTTTAAAAAGTAGAATTGTGGCAAAGAGTCAGACTTTAGCGTAAAGAGCGAGGGATTGCGGAGGGGAAAACCCATTTCATATACCGAGTAATTTCTGTTCGTTTTAAGATTTAATGTCGCTCCTACTTTCAGCTAAAAAAATTAGTTTTTTTTTTATTTAATTTCTGAACGTTTTTGAATTAATGCATGTTTGTTTTTGGCTCTCCGCACATAAATTATTAAAATAAAATTTGTATATTAATTCTTTTTTTGACTAAATGGCTTTCTCTTAGTTTTGATCAGACGGTTTTGAGAAATAAGGGGTGGAGAAGGAGGCATAGTTGCCATCCAATTTTTCGGTTACTTAAAAAGGCAACTAGAATTTTTAATTTTTAACGAACGTTTTTATTAGTAAAAAATATACGTAACTTAAGAATTAACTTA
Source organism: Artemia franciscana (assembly GCF_032884065.1). Taxonomy (NCBI): domain Eukaryota; kingdom Metazoa; phylum Arthropoda; class Branchiopoda; order Anostraca; family Artemiidae; genus Artemia; species Artemia franciscana. The sequence goes on from NC_088867.1 coordinate 37,910,020, forward strand.
CGTAACAAACTTTCATAATCTTATATTTTTATTATGTATACGAGGGGGTTTGTACCCTCGTTAATACCTCGATCTTTACACTAAATCGTAAGTTTTGTCCCAATTCTTTAAAAATGACCCCTGAATCAGAAAGGCCGTAGAATAAATAGTTGAAATTACTAAAAATACTTTAGCATAAAGAGCGAGATATATATCTCCTGCTAAATACCTCGCTCTTTACGCTAAAGTATTTTTAGAACCCCTCATATGCGTAATAATCTCTGTTCGTTTTAAGTTTCAATGCTACTCCTTCCTTTCATTTGAAAAAACGTTTTCATGTTTATTTTTCATTGTTTTCTTATAGTAATGTAGAAAATCCTGCGCCCTTTTCATTGAATTTTTCTTCCCCCATGACAGATTCCTCCAAGGAAAGATCCTCCAACATAGCCTCCTCCCCTCAGCCCCACCCCCAAACAAAATAAAATCCCCCTGAAAACGTCTGTACACTTCCCAATAATCATTACTATATGTAAACACTGGTCAAAGTTTGTAACTTGCAGCCCCTCCCCCAGGGATTGTGGGGGATTAAGTCATCCCCAAAGACATAGTTCTTACGGTTTTCGACTATGCTGAACATAATGGCTATCTCAAAATTTTGATCCGTTGACTTTGGGAAAAAAATGAGCGTGGGAGGGGGCCTAGATTCCCTCCAATTTTTTTGGTCCCTTAAAAAGGGCACTATAACTTTTCATTTCCGTTAGAATGAGCCCTCTTGCGACATTCTAGGACCACTTGGTCGATACGATGACCCCTGGAAAAAAAAAAAAAAAAAAAAAACGAACAAATAAACACGCACCCGTGATTTGTCTTCTGGCAAAAAATACAAAATTCCACATTTTTGTAGATAGGAGCTTGAAACTTCTACAGTAAGGTTCTCTGATACGTTGAATCTGATGGTGTCATTTTTGTTAAGATCCTATGACTTTTAGGTGGTGTTTCCCCCTATTTTCTGAAATAAGGCAAATTTTCTCAGGCTCGTAACTTTTGATGGTTAAGACTAAACTTAATGAAACTTATATATTTAAAATCAGCATCAAAATGCGATTCTTTTGATGTAGCTATTGATATCAAAATTCAATTTTTTAGAGTTTTGGTTACCACGAACTGTTTGATAAATAATATGAAAAAATATAGATTTATAAACAAGGGGTACAAATTTTTATTGATCAGCTTACCCGTTATTTATACATTTATATACTTTTACTGTATTTGCCTTATGAAATTTATCATAAACTACTGTACAGCGAGTTTCACTTAATAGCTAAGCGTTTGTATAACTAAGCAAAAATACGAAATGGGAATGAACCATCAACAATTCGAGGAGGGAGGATTGAAGTAGATTTGGATAGAGGAGGGGTGTTTGTATAACTAAGCACAAATATGAAATGGTAATAACACCAACATTGTGAGGGAGGATTGAAGTAGATTCAGATAGAGGAGGGGCGGACGTAGCTGTGTTGGGCAGCTTGGCGGTGCATTGAGTTGATGGTAGTAGTAGTATTAAAAGACAACTTTAATTGTAGACGGAACAGATGAAAAACGAGCTATTTATTTTACTGATACGGTAAAATACATGCGTTTGAATATGGTAGAAAGCATATGGTACTTCAACAGCAAACTGGATTATGAATGTATTTATTTTAGGAAGAAGAGAATGCATTGATGAAGATCTTGTTTCGGGTGCGGCCTCGCTTGAAGATTTTCTCAAGCCATTCTTTTTTAACTTTCAGTTGAAACATACACACTAGTTTTCTGTCTTTATAACAAACTGAAAATAAGGATAGGGGTTTCACAGACGGTAAAAACTTGGGAAAAACCTCAGAACATTTCCATTGTACAGGAAAATTCACACCATTCATACGAGAGGAAAATCCACCACTTCACCCCAATTGTCGATTTTTCTTTTTAACTGAAACCTTGGTTTTGGTTGAACACTGTTCTTTTAAAATATAAACACAGCGGACAATGATGAGGTATCATAGTAAACCATAAGAATATTCAATTATAACTAAACACATGAGAAATGAAAAAGAGATTAACAACTCAAATGTATAATGATAAAAAAATAACGAAGAAAAGGAAAAGAAAATAAAAACAAAAAGAGAACGTTTCCACAAATGTCTTGCAAAAAAAATCAGTTAATAGAAATCATTCAACGACTATGGAAATTTTATCATTAAGTGACTTAAAATATCGTAATTTCGCTTACACTATTAGTCAAAAAGATGAATATTTTCATTTAAACGAAGTCCTTTTTTAAAGCCAAATCTATACATTGCTATCTCACACTGTAGGTAGAAAAAAACTAGAAGAGTAGGTGGCGCGTTGGTTACTATTACCTAGTAAACTTCCCATTTCGCTAGACTTTTGCAAGCTCTTTAAATCCCACTCGGCTGCAACATTGCTCTCCGAATGACGGACAAATGGGTCAATTTTATAAGGATAATTCCACCCAATCCATGCCTTCTGTCCACATGCGTCCCAAATTATCTTTATATGTTAAACCAGAAAAAAAGCTCCAGATAATATGTTTCATGTTCCAACTAAGATAAACATTAGTAATTTTCCTGTATTTCTAATTTTTATTTCTTCATTTGCTATCTTTGTATCTTAATTTTTAAACCTCAGCGACAAGATTAGCCTCCTAGTACCATTTTTGACAAGCAAAAATCCCGATTACAAGATTAGATGACGATGATACGGGAAACAAAAGTAAATCATAGCTGACAAGAAAAAGGTGACAAACCCAACTAAAAAAAAAAAAAAAAAAAAAAAAAAAAAAAAAAAAAAAAAAAAAAAAAAAAAAAAAAAAAAAAAAAAAAAAAAAAAAAAAAACAAGCAGATATTTAAACTCCATTTATAATCCTTTACTAGTGCAGACCAGGGAGGACGAAAACAACGGTAAGTCTAATTATCAATATATAAAAAATTAGAAAATAAGGTCTGTTGTACTTAGAAATTAAAACTAATGACCAAAATTTTTATCTTCCATTTTCTTAATTCGTCCGTTTTTAGTCCTTATTTCCTAGCTCGATCGTATATTTCCAATTTTTTTGTATTGATGGTCAAGGTTTTTCGGCTTTTTATTCTTTCGCTTTCCTTCTTTTCGGTGCTGAAAATAGATCGTCAACGTCGATCGAAGCATGTGATATCTTCCCTTAATTATCAAAACAGGCCCTAAATCTTGATTTTTTGTTTTTATTTGTAAGGATAGATAGATTCACTGGAACAAATTATCTCAATTGACATTAAAGCGACCTCTATGGGAAATTAAAAAAAAAAAAAAACAAAAAAACAATCTGTTCGATAAATATTTCAGGTATCACCTTTCAGTTGTAGAATAGGAAAGCTTTTGTTATTAACGCCAAAAAGTTACGCTCCAGATTATTTTCTTCTTTTCCATTTCAAACTAACATTTATAACTGCCTGTCCAATAATTCTTACCTTGTCAATTTAGGAACACGGTTATCGAAAGGACGTTTCCATTTGTCAGCCGATGTGTTGCTAGCTGGACTTACAGAATCAAGAGATGACCTCTTAAAGAACTTTCCACTCTCGTGACTTTGTACTTCCGTCTCAGACGACAAATCATTTGTCATACTAGAATACTGTGAGCAATCCAATATGAAACTATTGCTGGAAAAAAAAATGAAATACGAACTATTTGCCTAGTCTAACAAAAGTCTTAAAAAAAAAATCGACATTAGGTAAAAATACAAGAAAATACTAGAAGAAGAAGAAGAAGACATTTTTGAAACAACCAATTGCCTCTTAGAGATAACTACTAGGAAAATTTCCTAATTTACAAATTCTTGTGTTTCGGTCTCAAACTACAAATGCTAGGTCACCCTTGACAAGTGTAAGTAGCATGACGTGGAATCGTTGGTTCATAACGAAATTTCATGTTTTGTTGGTTACACAGGTCCTTTTCGAAGTGCTTTTGTATCATATACCCCACTGCTATTAGCTTTCTTGGATTAAACGTAAATACATGTTCGGTAGGTGGGGAGTCTGGGCCCATGTCTCTCCCTGAATATCTTAAATTTAAACATCATTTTCTGACAATTTCCTACATTTTTACGTTATTCACCAATTTTTCCATTTTTATTTTTCTGGTCCAAAAACAAATTCGAGTGTATGCACCACAGCTTATAGGTGTAATAATTGAAACAGGGAAGGTGCATAAAGTAATCTTTCCGGAATATGGGTCAAAAACGTGAAAAACTTCTAGGCCACATTTTTCCTGGGAAACGTTTAGCCTGGATACAACTCTTGAAAAAATATTTATACAAGAAAACAATGAGACATAATTCATCTAAGTATAGGGTTTAATCATTGAAATAACCAACTTAATCACTTTGTTTCTACTTCCAATAATGCTTTGGTCAGCATTTTGACGAATTCAACCGCTGCCATAGTTTACAATACGAAATCAGATTAACACATATTATAAATAATGTGAAAAATATTTACGCACTGTATACATCATATATATATATATATATATATATATATATATATATATATATATATATATATATATATATATATATATATATATATATATATATATATATATATATATATATATATATATATATATATATATATATATATATATATATATATATATATATATATATATATATATATATATAGAACAAATATGTCATTGTGGCTTGAATGAAAAGAATACTAGTCTAGTGTTTTAATCACTAATACATATTTACATGTCAATGGGCTGCATTATATATATATTAAATAAAAAAAACAAACAAGTTTTTTTAACTGAAAGTAAGGAGCGACATTAAAACTTAAAACGAACAGAAATTACTTCGTATATGAAAGGGGCTGATTCCTCATCAACGCCCCTCTCTTTACGCTAAAGTTTCACTCTTTCTCTCAACTCTACTTTTTAAAACAGTAAAAACCTTTAGCGTAAAGAGCGGGACGTTGATGAGGAATCAGCCCCTTTCATATACGAAGTAATTTCTGTTTTTTTAAGTTTTAATGTCGCTCCTTACTTTCAGTTAAAAAACTTGTTTTTTTTTTTAATTTCTGAACGTTTTTGAATGAATGCATGTTTTGATTTTGGCTCTCCGCAGAGGAATAATTCAAACGAAATTTGCATTTTTTTTTTTTTTGGCTAAATGGCTTTCTCATAGTTTGGATAAAATGATTTTGAGAAAAAAGGAGTGGGGAAGGAAGCCTAGTTGCCCTCCGATTTTTGGTTACTTAAAAAGGCAACTAGAAATTTTCTACGAATGTTTTTATTAGTAAATAATATACGTAGCTTATAAATTAGCTTACGTAATGCATTTTTGTATTCTCATGTTTTTATTACATATATGAGGGGGTTCACCCCTCGTCAGTACCTTGCTCTTTACACTAAAGCTTAAATTTTGATCCCAATTCGTTAAGAATGACCCCTGAATCACAAATGCCGTAGAATAAATATTTGAAATTACTATAAATACTTTAGCGTAAAGAGCGAATTATTAGGAGGAGGTGAGCCCCTCATATGCGTAATATTTTCTGTTCGTTTTAAGTTTTTATGCTTCTCCTTACTTCCAGTTGAAAAAACTTTTTCATATTTACTTTTTCGTTTTTTTTTTAATTAATGCCGGAAAATCCTGCGCTCCCTTCATGGAAATTTGCTTCCCCCATGACAAATTCCTCGATGGAAAGTTCTCCCAACATATCCCCCTCTTCTCAACCCCTCCATCCAACCATAAAATCCCCCTGAACACGTCTGTACACTTCCCAATAACCACTACTATATGTAAACACTGGTCAAAGTTTGTAACTTGTAGCCCCTTCCACGGGGACTGTGGGAGAGTAAGTGGTCCTCAAAGACATAGTTATAAGGTTTTTCGACTACGTTTAATAAAATGGCTATCTCATAATTTTGATCCTGTAACTTTGGGAAAATAATTAGCGTGGTGCCCTCCAATTTTTTTGGTCACTTAAAAAGGTCACTAGAACTTTGCATTTCCGTTAGAATGAGCCTTCTCGCAACATTCTAGGACGACTGGTTCGATACGATCACCCCTGAAAAAAAAAACAAAAAACAAACAAACAAATAAACACGCATCCGTGATCTGCCTTCTGGCAAACAACACAAAATTCCACATTTTTGTAGATAGGAGCTTGAAACTTCTATACCAGGGTTCTCTGATACGCTGAATCTGATGGTGTGATTTTCGTTAAGATTCTATGACTTTTAGGGAGTGTTTCCAACTATTTTCTAAAATGAGGCAAATTTTCTCAGGCTCGTAACTTTTGATGGGTAAGACTAAACTTGATGAAACTTTTATATTTAAAATCAGCATTAAAATGCGATTCCTTTGATGTAGCTATTGGTATCAAAATTCAATTTTTTAGAGTTTTGGTTACTATTGAGCCGGGTAGCTCCTTACTACAGTTCGTTACCACGAACTGTTTGATATATATACATATTTATATATATATATATATATATATATATATATATATATATATATATATATATATATATATATATATATATATATATATAACGAAAAGAGAAATCACCAATGCAACAGCACAAACACATAAAAAAAAAAAAAAACAGAAGGAGAAAAGGAAGACTGTTTTTCTAAATTAGTGATTAATATAGACCAGCACTTGAATGAAACATTAACCCTACTCATCCATACAATCACATAGGTCAAACAGCATAGCCATACACAATCAACCATAAAGAATAATCCATGGACAGGCAGTCCATGTGTGAAGCTATACACATTAATAGACAACAAAAAGTTAAATGATAAAGTATCAAAATTAGGTTACCTACGGCCACAATGCATCTAGGAGAGGTTGATCTAAGGATCCCCAATAGCCTCCTATCATTTACACTACTAAAGCCGTATCTCTATAAGCTTGCAAGGTCGCAGCACCTAAGGATGACGTGTCCAATCGCATCGCGCAAAATACTAAAGAGTAGATAAGTTGAAGTCTCTCTTGTTCTTTCTTAATCATAGAGAACTGGCATTCACTGAAGTTCTAGTTCTGGTTTACTTCATTGCAATCTTCAACTTAAAACAACGTTCGTTAGAAAGACTCTTCTTTCCACTTCTATAGAAAAGTATACTACTTGATACGTTTTAAGCTGTCTCCCCCGCGGATTGTCTGGATCGTCGAGTAAAAACTGTAGAGAAAACTTACCTACTTTCAGCAGAGTATTGATAACCTTACCGAATATAGATGAGCATACTACCACCGAACATTTCTTCTTCTTTTTTTAATCTAGAATGACAACTAATAGTGCCAATAAGTAATGTCAAACTATTTGCCAGAATTTTATTAATTGCATTTTATCCTCACCTTTTGCAAATTTTCGATTTTTTGCTTCTACAAATATATTTAAACTTAATTTAAAATCCTTGAGATAGATGATCAAAAAATAAATAAAAAACTTCACAAAAAACAACACATAAAGAATACACCAGCATTGGATGAATAATTTACCAGCTTTTGAAGGACAATTTACAGGAATAAGAAAAAAACCATAGAGATACTGCTTGTGCAACGACTAATAACAAGTGCTACAAAAGGGATATTTGCTAATCAGAGCCAAAAAAGTGACTTGAATGATTTTCATCAACAGCATTAAGACCATTTGAAGCCCCAAAATTTAAGTAAAAATATTCTTTTGGAGTACGGATCTTCTAAAAATTCCAAGTTTAGTACTGATGAATTGTTCCAACCCCAATAGAAGTTCACTAAAATCTCAGATTGAAAATTTGACAGGAGGTACATCATTCAGTGTGAGCAGCACCTAACATATCCTCATGTCGACTCCATTTTTCATTCTCTACCCAAAGGAGGGGCCAAAAGATATCTCCTGAGGACGTAAGTAGCTAGTTAAGCAAAAGAGTAGGTAGCCAAGAGTGTTTCAGCACCATATGGATTGCTTATGCAACTAGCCCAACTTCACCCGGTGCGGAGGAATATGACCACGCCCATTTCAGTAACGATTACATCCATCACTTACACCCTGACTTAAACTCGATAGTAGATGATGGGCAATTCACTTAATTTCTAGGGCAATCCTGAATTTATAAGGCAACGAATGTAAGTAATACCAGGCATTAGTACTGGGGATTTCATATTACGGTTCCCTGTAGTGTGTGACGTTAAAATCAGGTGTCAAACTCAATAGGCAACTAATCTTGGTTAGCAAATAAGCAGTCAGAGCAATCTGGAACAAAGCGTGGAGAATCTTCCCGCTTTGTTCTAGTCCCAGGGTTCTATTTTCGTGAACCCCTGTCCTTAGGTGAGAGGTCATTAATTATTTTAAAAAAGGGAGAACAAATGAGAGAATCAAAGCCAAACTTTATGCCAAGTGCTCCTGACTAGATCTTAACTTAAGAAAATAGTTTCGGAATAAATGAAATTAAGATTTAAACAAGGTTCAAAATAAACTGAACTCTGTGACAGATTAGAAGAGAAGTAAAGAAAATGTCTTAAAACACAGCACTAGTGTTGGAAAGATAAAAGTGGTTTCACCAACGAAATTAGCAATTATTTCAAATTAGATATGACCATCAACCGCGGTTTGAAGTTTGACTGAAGACAAGATATTTACTATTTCTACACGGTCAAGCTGCAAAGGAATACAACGAATTTCCATTATCTTTCAAACAGCCCAGAAAATGCAAAACGACGTCTATTTTTATAATAAAAGAAGAGCACAATCCTGCTTACTGGTAAGCTGCTTACCATCTTGTCATGGATCTGTTGAGGAAAGCACCAAAAAGTGTTCAGAAAATATGAAGCCCTTAGAATGCGATACAATATGTGTCCCAAGATAAGCAGAGGAAACCAGATCATACAAGAAAAAAAAAATTGTGTTGAAGATTGATTGACACATTTTTCTTAACTTTATATGTGTATAAGATATATCATACACATCATATACGTGTATAAATAATAAATGACTGTAGTACATTAGATGACGGATTTACAACTAAAATTTGAGGTATTGAACAGTCTAAGAGGATGGGCAACTTTCCTTGGTTCATGGGTCAAACATGAAAATGGTTAATGTCAGTGGCGTTTCTTAATTTCTTTATTTTGTTTAAGAATTTTTTCATTAACTATTTGTTTAAAGAATGTATCTAGTCAGCAATTAAACATAAAACTATGTTGATTCACTGTTAAAAACCTATTTATTAAAAACTGAAATTTATACATCATGCATGTCTTTTAGAAGCTGGTGAATACCTAACAATAAACAAGAAATAGGCATCAAATATTATAATTTGGTGGCGTTTTTACGAGTAATAAAACAATTTCCAACCTACTAGTGCACAACAATTGGCAAGGAATTGATACAGGACTCCACAATTACCATTTTTTATCAAAATAAGCGACAAAGCAGAGAAATCTTTATCGTTGGTGAAAAAGGGCTTGAATTTAAGCCTAAGTTCCTCACCAATCCTTAAAAAGAATATCCTTTGATAAACCCCACTTTTCTACGCTATATATCTATGTGCACAAAACAGGATGAGACATTTTCTCTCTCTCCATCTGAAAAAGAGAGGAAAAAGAATATTTCTCATTAGAACAGTAGTACCTTCCAAAGATGGACCAAGGATTTTAGGGTTAAACGATTCCAATTCACGTTGGGGAACTTTAACTAGGAAAGGTCCTATAAAGGGCCATTTATACTGAAATAGCGTATACATAAATGTTTTTTTTTTCTACGATTGAGGAAGATTCCGCTCCCAAAAGCTGTTTTCTTGCAACCCATCTAAACCCCTTCCCTTTGAAAAGATTGATTAAAGTACAGATATTAATTATACTTCTCTACAGCAGCTTCAGGGGTTTTAGTAGGACTTCTTGATATCATCAAATCTGGGTGATGATGAAGAGTGGCTGTAGGTTGATACTGCATTTCAGACGGCACCAATGGTGAAATTCTCACTTCTCGGAATTCAAATGCTAACGTGTTTGATATTACTTCTGAATCACACGTTACTTGAAGAGTAACTGTACCGGAACGATGTGCTAAAGATAAACAAAATTTCAATAACAATAATAAATATACTAACAACCAGTAGGAAAACTCATTACGTTTCAACAATTATGAGGTAACATCACTACCAGGAAACGGTAAGAGACAAAAAATCCTTTCTAAAGTTTTTCTTGATTCCTCTATGGAGATCGTACAACGAAAAAAAAAAGCTCCCCTAAACTTTACAAAATTTTCAGTAATGTTCCAAATAGAAAAAAGTAGTAATCATTTTCCCAAACAAATTAAATAACACAAAGACGAACAAAAAGGAAATTGTCCTAGCAGCAATTGTAAACTCCTATGGGATCCTGTGAAGCTGGACTCAGATAGAACGTAAAATCCCTTCGAGATGCGACATAAAAATTGTGTATCTATTCTAGATTTCTGAAAGTCAACCAGGTAATCCTGCCTTACACTGATCCAATGTTATGAATTTTTATGGGCACATAAACATTTAAATAAAACCAGATTAAATACTGAAAATATTTCAACTGAAATTCTTTCTATAAATGAAGAAAAGGAAGGAGGGTTCTGGAATGCCGTCCTACTCATGACTCTAAGAAGGACATGTCACATCCCAAACTTACTAGACGGAAAGTGAGACATGGTTTGTGAGCGGCACCTTAGGGGTGCCTGTAAGCATTCCGAGTCCTTTGTGAGGAATGGATCTCAAAATATTTGTCATTGGAGTATTTACGGAAAAGGTCTGTAAGAACTCGAAACAAATTAATGGTGAGTAACAGCTAGCATCCTAGTTATATATTTTTCGGAATCTGGACATAATCAGATTTCTTTTGGGCAAGGGAAAGACGAGAGAAGGGCTCCCCTTAATTTGGGATACTTAAACTGTGAAGAGATGCCTAGATTCATGTCATCAGGGTAAGAGGTAGTAGAATATCAAACGAATTAGTCAAAAGTAACAGCTAACACCCTTGTAGAGCATTGTCAGGGTCAAGGATTGATACAACTTCTGTTGTTGTATCAACTTCTGAAGAAGGTGGAAGAAGCCTGCGAATTTGTTTTTTCCATGAACACTTCTTCTTGAAGTGGATGCCAGATCCCTACGCAAATTGGTATGAAGTAAGATTTTACAGTCGCATCTTATCCGACTTCTGTTGAAGGGGTAAAGATAGTATTTTCTGAACGCAATACCATTGGTTTAATTGCTAGGCGAAACAGCTAAATTTTTTCAACCAGTCTTAGTCAGCGGCTGCGGTTGCTTTCTTAGGCCTCCGTGGTCGATAAGACTTCTGTGATGCAAAACCAAAATTCCCAACATCCGCATCTATCAGAAAGGCTTATTACGTGTCAATTAAATAAAATATAGGATAGCAGCTAGTGTTTTAGTAGCAATTTTAGGGGGTAGATTTCTGTCCAACAGACATTGTCCCGTGCATTGATCCGCAGTTGGGGAGCATGTGCCACGATTGTTGCAACCATTCAAGGAACTTGACACTAAATTTCTGCTTTGGTTTACTTTTGGTTTTAGAGCTCTCAGTTTCTGATATTTTTCAAAGCATAAAAAACACAACCATAAATATTTCGTGACTGGAATAAATGATCATGGAAAAACTAATAAACTGATATGATTAGTCCAATGGCTCTTAAAATGTGAGTCGCGGCTCCCTGGGGAGCTCTGGTGTCGCCATGAGGGAACTACAAATTATTCAACAAAACAATTCGACCAAGTTGTTGGAATTCCCAATTTTAGAAATTTTTCTAAGAAAAAGATTACGGCTTTCCGAAAAAAAAGAAAAAAATACAAATACGAGAAGTTAATATTAATGAAGATGAAATCAATGACTGTTATCCTTTGTTGCATTAATTTGGTCAAAATTTACTTTGAAACAGATAATTTTGAGAAATTTACAGGGATTCAAGACCCATTTAGAGTCAAGGCTCCATCTGAATTTATTATAGACAGCGCAATAGCGCTGCCTAAGTAAAGAACGATGTTGGCACAATGTATTTTGTTGCTGTTGGTTTAGACCAGGGCACTTCCTATCTAAGGAGTTGTCGCAGAAACTTCGAACAGGGCTCATTTTATTGGAAATTGAAAAGCCTAGTGCCCTTTTTAATAGCCGAAAGTGATTGGAGGGCAACTACGCCCCCTCCCACGCCCACTATTTCCCCAAACACATCCAATCAAAATTTTGATTGGACGACTACTACTATTAACTCTATGCCTACTGCTACTACTACTACAAATAAACCTAAGGTTATCAAGGTAAAAATTTTGGGCAATATTGTAACAGTATTAAAATAAATCGATACACACCATGTATCAGCAATGCTTCAAGACCGGTTGATGGTATACTAAGTTAAATATTTCATCGTGTGGTGAAGGGGATGTTGAAAAAAAGGAGCGATGTGCATACGGCTACTAATGCTACTACTGCAACTGCAACTATTACTACTACATAAGCTAAGGGTATTAAGGGGAAGCTTTCAAGGAATATTTAGGCGGATGCTGAACTAAATCAAAACGAACTATGGTCATGTGGATTGTCAATAGGGTGACAAAGCATTATCACAATAACGGCTTACATTATTAAGTTAGACCTTTCAGGGTAAGTTGTGACAGATTCTGAACTAGCGAGAAGACACTATTTTGATACTACTTCCACTGTTACTGTAACTAATGACACCCAGGGCACTAAGTTGAAACATTTAGGGGGAGTTTCAATTGAACGAAAAACTATACATAGCCTACGCAAGTATTAAAAGGGCATATAAGCAATATCATAGGCAGCACTGCTCTATGATGGCTAGTACTATCATTGATATTTTAAAGGAGCTAATTTGATTGGAAATTCAAAGTTCTAGTATCCTTTTTAAGAGTCAAAAATGATTGGAGGGCAATCAGCCCTCTCCTTTAAACCATAATTTTCCCAACCCTTCCAATCAAAATTTAAGATAGCCCTTTCGTTCAGCATAGCTGAACGATCTTGTAACTGTATCTCTAGGGCTATTGCGTAGTTCATCCCCCACAGTTATGCAATTGGCCCATTATATTTAAAACTAAATGTTGCCTTAAGATTAAATAAAACTGTGTCCTGTGGTGGCACAGTGGATTTGACCTTAGCTTGGTAATACGGGACCCAGAGATCGAATCAAGCTGCAGGAATGCACTGCAGGGCCGACGCAGGGACCTTAGTAGTCAAGAAGCGTCGTTACTTCTTAAATAATAAAAATTAAATAAAACTGTGTATGAGTATTATGTTCAAACTTTTGCGGTTACTTCTATTTCTACTTCTGCTCTTGGAATTTAACTAAACCAAAAGAGTGTGAGTGTATCCAAGCTGTCAAAGAGCATATGCAGATTTTTTTTTCCGATTGGTATCGAATTTTATTTTTCAGGTCCACTACAGGAGGTACAACTATATTAAACACTAGTATTTGTGTCCAGATTTTTAAAAGGGTGTATGTTGTTTGGCAATTGACATGAATTGGACATATCGATCTCCAAAATACATCAACCAAAATACATCAACAATTAACAAATTTGACACAACCCTCAATATTTCAACATTTGAATCAAGTAGTCTTCCCTTGACACTGACGTTAATCTAGGTTTCAAAGCCCACAATCAATTACAACCTAGACCAGCACCATCTTGTCCTGCAGAAATGTTTGCTCAATTCCAATAGCGTAAATATTTTGGAATAAAAAATAAAATCCCAGATTTTTCTAGTTTTATATTTTAAACTTAACTAGCACCAGAGCCTGTTGGCCGACAGCCATAACAAAATGTACAAGAACCCATTATGTAAACTCTCTTGTGAAGATAAGAAACCTACTGACTCGGACAGGACAATGAGAAGCACTTGTTTCAGGTACCCGTTGTAGGGCGTGACTCAAATTTTGAGAGCTGAAGATTAATGATGATACGAGAGTTTACGATTGTCATTATTATTGACGGCCATACAAAGCTAACTCGAGGTTCATGCTTCAAAAGCCCGTTACCTCCATACCCAGGAGTTTCGAACATAAGCAATTTGTATAGGCAGATACTTTATTATTATACATTTTCATTTTAGTATTTCGTTCTTTGTATGAATTAAACGAACAAAAATGAACATGAGTAGGGCTCAAAACCTATATGCCTTTCCAAGGCCAGAACATAATTTGCACTTTACTAAAAAAAAAAAGCACAAATGAATGTGCATTGTCAGTTCAATATAGATATGCTGATATTTATTCCTTAAAATGTTAATAATATGTGATTTAATGAAGATATAAAAGTTAATACATTAAAAAAATTTCAGTAAAGTGCAAATTATGTTCTTGCCTTGGGAAGGCATAGGGGGTTTGAGCCCTACTCAATAATGATTCTCATTTTTGGTTAAATTGAGTTCTTTACTTTTCTTTAAAAAACTAATTTTGTGCAATTTTTTTTTAAATTAATTTCTTTAGAAGACGAATCTCTTCCTGAGTTGTCTTGCGATAATACATAGAAAACAAATTTTGTAGCATGGAAATCTCTGATTTTGGGATATAAGTAGAAGAAGAATATGCACTGCTTAGTGGTGGAGCTCTACATGAAATATGAATTCCATTTTCTATATGTCCGATACTGGCTTTTTGGATGCCGTGGCAATAGAAAATAAGAATCTCTTGAAAATTGACGTTGAACAAGAAACGAGGGTCGTCATATCTAATTTCATTCCGATATTTGAGAAGTTGTGAAATGAAATGCAGGTCCTCCCTCTCGTTAATAATTTTAAGTATGGGAGCCACTGATCAATGTTCAATATAATGATTCTGCATTTAAAATTTGCGCTTCATTTATTTCTAAGCTACAGTAATCCAACTTAAATCAACTTCAATTGCGTGTGAAAGACTTCTTGAATGCATTTGCACCATGGCCAGCCACTGCAACCACAACCATGGTCACTGTCTAACTCAACATGATATTAATGAAATAGTTGAAATTAGATATTTAATATTATTCAAAGGAAAACGCACCCGTTTTCATTTTTTTGATGTTAAATGACTAATCAATTTTAGAAAGGTAAGTTTTCCAATTTCTCAAGAAGTTAAAAAAAATTATGAAAAAAAATTGCTGCATGAAGGGAGCCACGGAAAAATCTGACGTTATTAGGGAGCCGTAACCCAAAAAAGATCGAAAACCACTGGATTAACCAGTAAATGATATCTGAGAACCAAAAACTTCAAGAATTTTTGTGCTATATATGTGAGTAAGAAAATGCGCATGTACGAGTTTCAGTATAAATGTAAGTCCACGCCAAAACTAACGTACATTTGAAGTATATATATATATATATATATATATATATATATATATATATATATATATATATATATATATATATATATATATATGACCTCAGTATGTATACCTACTGAAAGCAGCATATGTGCTTTTATGCTATAGTACGTCTTTGCCAGCTCATAAGCATAGAACAAAACAAAGACCCTCAAGGCTCATACAGGTAACGACAACATCAGTAACATATTACATACATGTTGTTCATGACTTTAGTGTACCTAACTATTTAACAGCCACTCTTATTTGAACTCGATGAGAATAAGAACTGATATGACGGTTCTTAATCAATAATTTTAATGAGAAAACCAAAAACAACTTAGAAGTTTATGAAATGAAAGATAATATTTGTTTATAGTCATGTAAACAGCTAATTATTAACTGTTATTGATATTTGGCTACATTATAAAGCGATAGATAATAAAAAAGAGAATCACTTTTGTGAATAGTCAGTGATTGGCATGATATTTAAATAGCTTTTATATAATTTTTTTTTAACTGAAATGAAAATAAAAAATCATCGGTAGGAGGGAAGTAAAAAAAAAATGGTATATAATTGTCGCAATGTCAAAAGACGAACTAATTTATAAGGTTTTTTTTTTCGGTAACAATAAAATTGAATCACTAAAATTGTTAATGGCTTAAAAAACTCGTCCACAAACACCTTAGTAGGAATATAATCTGACCCAGATGTGGACGAGTTTTTCAAGTCATTAGCCATTTTAGTCATTTTGCTTACTGTTACTGGCTGTATAAACATAGACCTAAGACAAGACGGCCCGAGGTAAGATCCAAGGTCCGGCTTAGGCCGAGACAAAGTTACTGTAGAAGCAATATTCTTACCAGTACTAGCGAAGAATGAAGTGAATGGCTCTTAAACATTAAGCTTACTTTCTACAGTTTCATCACCAATGACTAGACTCATAGGTATAGAGCTAGATTGAGAATTGTGTTTAAGTACAGAATTTATTACCTTCCAAGTTTTACGACTATCATTGCCGCACGCAGCAATATTATTTAAATAATAGAGATTTGGCATTCCTATACAAGGAATTACATAAATTCCGGTAGATCTTGATTATCGCAAATATGGCATTTTTCGGGGCGTTTTCCTGCAAAAATATTCTTTTAGACTAGAATCGATCGTTTAGACTTAATGAAAAAATCCCATTAGCGTACTTCTGATGACTCCTAGCATTTGAAGTCAGCGTGGCATAACGTACCACTCCTGGTAAGACCCTCTGGGGGCGAATTATGACACCCAAGGTTTTTTCAACAATTTCTCTCAAAAATAAATTTATAAACTAAAAATGACCATTGTTTTTACTTGAAAAGCAGAAACTTGCCACTTCATTGCTAGATTACGATGTTCCGCGGCAATTCCCATCCTGTGACACTGAATGGCTGACACACATCACCCTCTTGCAGGCATTATCACACATATAGCATTTTTAGGGCACTATCACGCAAAAATATTCGTTTACAGTAGAATCGATAGTTTAAACTTAATGAAAAATTCGCCATTAGCATTTCTTCTGATGAGTCCTAGCAATTGAGGCCAGCGTGGTTCAATGTACCAACCCCAATGACACCCTCGAGGGGTACATTATCACACCTAAGGGTTTTTTCAACATTTTTCTCTCAAAAATAAATTTGCAAAGTAAAAAATGACCATTGTTTTTATTTGAACAGCAGAAATCTGCCACTTCATTGCTAGACTGCAATGCGCCTTGGCAATTCCCAGCCTGTGACACTCAATGGCAAACAAATGCCACCTTCTATTGCCCACAATCATTTCTAAACCATTTTCAGACCTTTTCTACATAAAAAATTATGCTTTAACTCCATTGGCTCATGTTTTTGCAAGCCAACCCTCCGTGATACACCACGTCATTTCACACTACCCTGCCACACAGTGACTGGCCCTCTGGCAACCATTATCAGACATATGGCATTTTCGGACATTTTCCTTCAAAAATAACCGTTTACACTAGAATCGATCGTTTAAAATTGATAAAAAAAACACCCAATATACCCGCCCGATGGTACCCTCTAGCGTGCATTATCAGACCTAAGGCATTTTCAACCCACATAAATAAGCTTAGAAACTAAAAATGATCATTTTATTACCCATCAAAAGTTACGAACCTGAGAAAATTAGCCTTATTTTAGAAAATAGAGGGAAACGCCCCCCTAAAAGTCATCGAATCTTAACGAAAATCACACCATCAGATTCAGCGTATCAGAGAACCCTACTGTAGAAGTTTCAAACTCTTATCTACAAAAATGTGGAATTTTGTATTTTTTGCCAGAAGGCAGATCACGGATGCGTGTTTAGTTGTTTGTTTGTTTTGTTGTTTTTTTCCCAGGGGTGATCGTATCGACCCAGTCGTCCCAGAATCTTGCGAGAGGGCTCATTATAACGGAAATGAGAAGTTCTAGTGCCCTTTTTAAGTGACCCAAAAAAATGGAGGGCACCTAGGCCCCCTCCCACGCAAAAACCTTATAACTATGTCTTTGGGGACGGCTTACTCCCCCACAGTCCCCGTGGGAGGGGCTAAAAGTTACAAACTTTGACTAGTGCTTACATATAGTAATGCTTATTGGGAAGTGTACAGACGTTTTCAGGGTTTTTTTTTGGTTGGGGGAGGGGTTGACAAGAGGGGGATATGTTGGGGGAACTTTCCATCGAGGAATTTGTCATGGGAAGAAAATTTCCATGAAGCGAGCGCAGGATTTTCTAGCATTATTTAAAAAAAGAAAAATGAAAAAATAAATATGAAAAGTTTTTTCAACTGGAAGTAAAGAGCAGTATTAAAACTTAAAACGAACAGATATTTTTACGCATATGAGGGGCTCACCTCCTCCTAATACCTCGCCCTTTACGCTAAAGTATTTTTAGTGATTTCAACTATTTATTCTACGGCTTTTGTGATTCAGGGGTCATTCTTAACGAATTGGGACAAAATTTAATCTATAGTGTAAAGAGCGAGGTACTGACGAGGGGTTGAACCCCCACGTTTTTACTTTTTTTAAAAATCAGGGTTGAGAGAAAGAGTCAAACTTTAGCGTAAAGAGCGGGGCGTTGATGAGGAAACAGCCCCTTTCATATACGAAATAATTTCTGTTGTTTTAAGTTTTAATGTCGCTCCTTACTTTCAGCTAAAAAAACTTTTTTTTATTTAATTGTCAAGAAAGGCTCAAGTTGCGCTGCCCCGTTTACATAACACAGATCCTTTGGGTGTTAAACCTTGTACCTTCGTCTCTGCTTAAATATCGTCACGCTTGACATAGCTAGATTTCTTGCTGTAATATCAATAAGCAAAAAAAAATTATATTCATTTTTCTATTCTCCTGCTAAGAACATGAAAATTGTTCAATATTCTATGGAACCGACGGTTATTTACTTTCAAATCAGGACAATGGAGCCATTTCATGTCATGTTTCGCTAATTCATTTATTATGCTTAAGCTAATTGGAACATAAACTATTCACCATGGTACATGAAAGGATTTTTATTATATAACTAGTTCTAATTAGTTATATTTAGCTTCATTTCAATTCTGATACACCCCAAATTTTATTCATTTCAGATGGAAATTACATTTCCCATCTTTTGATAAACATTTAACAGGTAATTTAGCAAAAGACGCTTGATTAATTAATTTATTTTCTAAAAAGCGACTTTACATTCTAGGATAAAAGATGGGTCTTAGGAAGATAATACCCTACTGAAATTATTTCAAAGAATCCACTTAGAAAAATCTTGGCCAAAAATGCAGTTTTGACGTTTCAAACCTAAATCCCTCTGAAAAATTCTCAAATGACCAACTTGGTAAATACTCTAGTACCCTAATTGTTCAAAGAAAAAAAAAATGACGTTTTGACGTTTCAAACCTCCATCCCTGTGAAAAATTTTCGAATGACCCGCTTGGTAAATACTCTAGTACCCCCGATCACTTAAAAAAAGCAGTTTTGACGATTCAAACCTCCTTTCCCCTGAAAAATTCTCAATTGATGCGCTTGGTAAATGCTTTAGTGCCCCTAATCGCTTAAAAAAAAGAAGCAGTTTTGAAATTTCGAACCTCCATCCCTCTGAAACATTCTCAAGTGACCCACTTGCCAGATACTCTAGTTCCCCTAATCGCTAAAAAAAAATATTGACGTTTCAAACCTTCATCCTCTAAAAAAAAAATCCTTAAACGATGCACTTGGAAAATACTCTAGCACCCATAACCTCTTTAAAAAAAAATACAGTTTTGCCGTTTCAAGCCCATATTTCTCAAAAAAAAATTTCAACCGACCCATTTGGTAAATACTCTAGTACCCCTAATCGCTTTAAAAAAAAAATTGCAGTTTTGACGTTTCAAATCTCCATCCTTCTGAAAAATTCTCGAATGACCCACTTGGTAAATACTCTAGTACCCTAATCGTTCAAAGAAAAAAAAAATGCAGTTTTAGCGTTTCAAGCCTCCATTCCTCTGGAAAATTTTCAAATGACCCACTTGGTAAATACTCTAGTACCCCTAATCGCTTTAAAAGAAGTAGTAAGGGCTTTTAATCCATAAGGGCTAAGTGACATACCTATCCCTGAATCCCATGACATTCCAGTTTTTAAAGATATCCCTACCCCTGGATTCCATGACATCCCTATCCCACCATTCCATGACAGCAAACAGGCCACTGGTACGTCACAAGGCATATTTTCTAAGAGAAACAGGTGTCTGTTACGTCTTAGGGAATGTTTTCTAAAAAAAAGCATGTTTAACAACTGACGAGATCCTGCCAAATTATGATTTCGCTGTTTTTACGTAATAGGCTTTGGGCTTTGGGTTTAATAGTTTCTTTGATTCTTTTCAAAATCTACGAGATCCCACCAAATCTAGATTTCTGTGGGTGTTCAAAAAAACCTACAAAGACTAGGGGGAAAACCTTCAGTATCCGCTAGTCAAGATGCAAGCGTTACCTAGTAGTCTTTCAAAGAAAGTTCTTAAGCCGACCTGGCCAGCCACGACAACAAATAACAAAGATAGATAAAACTAAAAAAAAAACATCAAACGAGACTGCAGCTAGTAGAGAGAAAAGAGATGAAAGACTAGAACAACGCGGATATTTCGCCTTTATGTAAAAAAGGCGTCCTCAGCACAAGATAAAAAAAACAACAACACTAAACTAAAAAAAAAATAAAGCCGCCACCAATAATAATAAAATGTATTAGCACATATTAGAATAATCAAATGAATTGCATGTTCCCATATTGCTGCAATAACTGACACGCAGGAGGGAAAATCGATTACTGAAAATCGTTTACATTTGTTATGCACCTGCATTTAAGTAATGCTTTAGAGTGTTATCATATAATATTGGGAGCTTGTTCTTAGTGCATTTTTTAGTAATAGTCTTTGACTCTGTTGGAACTTGAAAGCGAGAGTATCATTATGGCTAGAGTATGGTACTCTTTCACATGCGATCAAAATTCATTCTTTTCCTCTTCACTACACACAATTTAACACTTATATTAGAGGCAAATCTTGAATGAGCATACCAATGTACATGGGCTTTAAAATGATTAAATTGCGTAAGCGATTACCAATCGAAGTTTTATTCTGGTTCAATAAATCTAAAGGACACAGACTTTTGTACATAAGGATTTTATTAATAATGGCGCTTATGACGAGGTCGAAAGAGCCAAGAGCCAAGAGCTCATATGCCATGAGCTCTAGCAAAGTTCTAAGAATCAACAGATTAACTTAAAAGGAAAATCAGAGGCTTAAAGCCAGTTGGAATTTAAAATAAGAGCTCCGAGTCACAATGTCCTTCTAAATATCAAAATTCATTAAGGTCCGATCACCCACTCGTAAGTTAAAAATAGCTAATTTTTTCTAATTTTTCCTCTCCCTTCAGCCCCCAGTCGAATCGGCTAAAACGACTTTGTCAAGTCAATTTGTGGAGATCCCTGACACGCCTGCCCAATTTACATCGTTCTAGCACGTCCAGAAGCACCGAACTTGCCAAAGCACTGAACCCTCCCCCCTAACTCGCCTGAAGAGAGTGGTCCAGGTCCAGTTGCGTCAATCACATATCTACGACATTTTCTTATTCTACCACCCCACCAAGTTTCATCCTGATCTCTCTACTCTAAGCTTTTTCCAAGATTTTGGATTTCCCCCTCCAACTCCCCCAATGTCACCAAATTTGGTCAGGATTTTATATAAGAGCTCTGAGACATGAGTTCCTTCTAAATATCAAATTTAAAAATACCTCACGAACAGTCACCCGTTCGTAAGTCAAATATACCTAATTTTTTTCCGGATTAACATCCCCTCCAACTCCCCCAAAGAGAGGAGATTCAGCCCGGTTATGTCAATCAAGTATCTAAGACTTGTGCTTATTCTTCCCACAAAGATTCATCCTGATCTCTCCACTCTAACCATTTTCCAAGATTTCCGGTTCCCCTCCCAACTCCCCCAATGACACTGGATCCGGTCGGGATTTAAAATAAGAGACCTGAGTTACACAGTCCTTCTAAATATGGAATTTCATTAAGATGCGATCATTCATTCATAAGTTAAAAATGCCTCATTTTTTCTCATTTTTCAGAATTATCCTTCCCCCCCCCAACTCCCCCAAAGAGAGTGAATTCGTTCCGGTTATGTCAATCACGTATCTAGAACTTGGGCTTATTTTTCCCACCACATTTCATCCCGATCCCTCTATTCTAGCCGTTTTCCAAGATTTTATGTTTCCCCTCCAACTCCCCCCAATGTCACCGAATCCGGTCGGGCTTTAAAAAAAGAGCTCTGAGATACGATATCCTTCTAAATATCAAATTTCATTAAGATCCGATCATCCGTTCGTAAGTTAAAAATACCTCAATTTTTCTAATTTTTCTGAATTAACCATCCCCCCTCTCCCTCCCAGATGGTCAAATCGGGGAAACGACAATTTCCAATTTAATCTGGTCTGGTTCCCGATATGTCTGGCAAATTTAATCGTCCTAGCTTACCTGGAAGTGCCTAAAGTAGCTAAACCGGGACAGACAGACCGACAGACCGACAGGATTTACGATCGCTATATGTCACTTGGTAGATACCAAGTGCGATAAACACAAAAAAAAAACAAATAAACACACATCCTTGATCTGTGTTCTGGCAAAAAATAAAAAATTCCATCGTCCAAAATTTCATTGTCCTAGCTTATCTGGAAGTGCCTTAACTAGCAAAACCGGGACCGACATACCGACAGACCGCAAGACCCAGAGATTTTGCGATCGCTATTAGTCACTTGGTAAATACCAAGTACCATAGAAAAACATTATAAAATCATAGAATTGCTGAAAAAGCGATTCAAATTGAAAAATGGAAAAAATATAACGTAAAAAATGCTCATACAAGATAAAAATATAAGCAAAACGAACTTGAATTAAAGAAAGATGGAGGTTCACACCAACCAATGTCATGGGATTGGGGTTGGATATTAGAGGTATATTTAAGCCCTATTTAGAGCTATTAATGAAAATGTCGCATTTCTTTGAGACAAGACTATGCACCCCCCGTTGACAAGTATACACTTGAATAATATTTTCTGGTTTATGTATTTGCAAGCCAACTTTCCGTGGTGCACCATGTCATTTTACATCACTGTGCCACACTATGACTGCCTCCCTGACCTCATCATCATTCATAAGACATTTCCAGATATTTTCCTGCCAAAAATCATGCATTAAATCCATTGGTTTATAAAAGCCAATGAAAAGTCAACCCTCCGTGATACAATATCTCAATTAACGCCACCGTGCCCCACTATCATTACACCCTCCCCACACTAGTACCCTCTGACGAAACCCCATCATTCTTGAGACATTTTCCTGATATTTTCATGACAAAATCATGCATTAAATCTCATGGTTCATGTTTTCGTAAATCAACACTCCGTGATACATCATGTCAATTCACGCCACTGTTCCGTACTATGACTGACCCTCTGGCACCCTCTCATTATTCCTAAGACATTTTACAGGTATTTTCCTGTTAAAAAACCGACTTTCAATCCAATGCTCCATTTTTGTTGTTGTTTTTTTTAGAAGCCACCCTCAACGTAATACACCATACTACTATCAAGATTATCAGAACTTTGTTAAATATTATCAAAAACTTAAATGATACTATTAAAGTCTTGCAAGATATCTGCAAATCATACTAAATATGCCAAATCTTGACTTGCATTATCAAATTCTTGTGAGATATTATGAGAATCCTTTCGGGTGCTACCTATATCTTGCAAGTTATTATCAAAATCTAGATTGGTTCTAGCAAATTCGTGTGTTTTATAATGTTTTGCATTATATATGAAGAATTTTGTATAGGAATTCTGCAAGGAATATTGCTAGTTCCTCCAAGGTAAACTTTTTCTTCAAAAAATCATCCCATGGAAAATTCCCTTCTCATAGCAAATTTTGTGAGATATTATGCAAATCTTTTCGGGCATTATCTAAATCTCTCAGGCTATTATGGAAATCTAAAATAATTTTTGCAAAAAATCCTAACTAGATTCTAAAAAGTTCTAGTTCTACCTAAATATTGCAAGTTATTATCAAAATTTAGAATGATTTAAGCAAAATTGTGTCTCTTACTATCAAAACATTATCAGACATTACCAAAATCCTGTGTGGTATTATCAAAATATAGTCTGTTATTGTCAAAATCGAAAATGGTGACATCACAATCATGTCTGCTATTACAAAAATTTAACGTCGTAATATGAAATCCTGTGTGTTATAATCTAGTTCATCAAAATCTTGTCAAATATTACCAAACTGTTGCATGATATTGTCAAAATCTTGTATGATATTTTGATACATCTCGCACTAAATTATAAAAATCTCGACTGATTTAATGATAATCCTCTCTGGCAAAATCAAAACCATAAACGATACTATCAGAATCATGCAAGTTATTATCAAAGTCTTACATGGTATTATCACAAGTTATTAATGAAATATCTTCAGCAACAATCAAGACGTGACTAATGTTACCCAAATCTAATACGATACAATCAAAATCATGTTACTTTTAACGAAACTTAACATAGTGCCATCAAAATTGTGTGTGCTATAATCAAGATTATCGACATCTTGTCAAATAACACCAAAACTTTACATGATATTATCAAAGTCTTGTGGGATATTATGAGAATCCTTTCGGACATAACCTAAATCTTGTAAGTTATTATCAAAACCTAGAATGGTTCTAGCAAAATTGTGTCTGTTACTATACAAATATTATCAGACATTACAAAAATCCTGTGGGTATTACCAAAATCTAGTCTGTTACTGTCAAAATCTACAATTGTGACAGCAAAATCATGTCTGTTTTTACCTAAATGTAATATAGTAATATAAATAATGTGCGCTATCATCAAGATTAACAAAATCTTGCCAAGTATTACCAAATTCTTGTAAGACATTATCAAAATCTTTTCTGATATTATGAACCATGTCGCACTATATTATCAAAATCTCGACTGGTAGAGTAAGAATCTTCTCTGGCAATATCAAAACTACACACGATACTATCATAATCATGCAAGTTATTAGCATAATCTTACATGGTAGTATCGTAATCTCTAAAATTATTAACGAATCTTCAGCAACAATCAAAACGTGAACGCTATTACCCAAATCTAACATGATTCTATCAAAACTATTTTACTAATGAACAAACCCTAGCATAGTGTTATCAAAATCATGTGTGCTTTATCAAGATTATCAACATCTTAATAATCCCGATAATCAAAATCTAACAGAATAGATTTTGATAAAACCATACAGGATTTTGGTGATGTCTGATAATATTTTGACAGTAACAGACAAGATTTTGGTAGAACCAATCTAGGGATAGTAAAAAACTTAAAAGAGTTAGGTAATGCCCGGAACAATTCTCATAATATCTCACAGGACTTGGATAATTCAAGACAAGATTTTGCAAAAATTTTACAAGATTTGGTAATATCATGCAAGACTTCGATTATACCATGTGAAGTTTTGGTAATATTTGAAAAGAGGTCTATAATCTTGATCATAGCACACACAATTTTGATACCACTATATGAAGTTTCGTTAATAGTTAACATGATTTTTATAGTATCATATTAGATTTGGGTAATGGCAGTCAAGTCTTGATCATTGCTGAAGATAGTTCGTTATTAACTTGTGAGACTACGATAATACCATACAAGATTTTGCTTATAGCTTGCACGATTCTTATAGTATCGTACAAGGTGTTTCATAATATCAGAAAGAATGATGAGATAGTGTATCAAGGAGGGTTGGCTTGGAAAAACACGAACCAATGGATTTAATGCATGATTCTTAACAGAAAAATATCTGGATATGTCTAATGTATGATTAGGGGGTTCAGGGCGGTGGTCATAGTATGGCACAGTGACGTGAAATGACATTGTGTATCACGGAGGGTCGGGTTACGAAAACATAATACCATGTAAAATTTTGCTAATAACCTGCACGATTCTGATAGTATCATGTGTGGTTTGATATTGCCAGAGGGTTCTCACTATATCAGTTGAGATTTTGATAATGTAGTGCAAGGTGTTTCATAATGTCAGATAGAATTATGATAATATCATACAAGAGCTTGGTAATAGTTAGTAATATTTTGATAATCTTGATTTCAGCAGACAGGATTTCATATGTTGACGTTAAATTTTGGTAACAGCAGATATAACATTGCTGTCACCATTTTCGACTTCGACAATAACAGACTAGATACCACACAAGAAAATAACACACAAAATGTTGGTAATGCATGATAATATTTTAATAGTAACAAACATTGATAATAACTTGAAAGATTTAGGTAATGCCCGAAAAAATTCTCGTAACATCTCGCAAGACTTTGATAATGCAAGACATGGCGACAAACACGATTTTTCTAAAACCATTCTAGATTTGATGATAACTTGCAAGATTTAGGTAATGTCCGAAAGGATTTTGATAATATCTCACAAGACTTTGATAATGCAAGACAAGATTCTGTAGTGTTTAACGTGATTTGGTAAAATCATCCAAGACTTTGATAGTATCATGTAAGGTTTGAATAATATTTGACAAGATTTTGATAATCTTGATTTTAGCAGTCACAATTTTAACTTTACCATGTTAAGTTTCGTTAATAGGTAACATGGTTTGAGCACCATATTATATTTGGGTAATAACAATCATGTTCTGATTGTGGCTAAAGATATTCCGTTAATAACGAGTGAGATCACGATGATACCATGTAACAGACACGATTTTGCGAGATCCATTCTAGATTTTGATAATAACTTGCAAGATTTACGTAATGCTCGAAAGAATTCTCATAATATCTCACAAAACTTCGATAATACGAGACAAGATTTCGTAATATATAACATGATTTGGTAATATCATGCAAAACTTTGATAGTAGCAGACAAAATTTTGATAGCACTATGATAAGATCCGTTAATGGGCAAAATTATTTTGATAGCATCATACTAGATTTGAGTAATATCAGACACGTTCTGATTGTTGCTGAAGATATTTTGTTAATAAGTTGCGAGATTATGACAATACCATGTAAGATTTTGCTAATAACTTGCATGACTTTGATAATACCAAATCAGGTTTGAATATTGCCAGAGAGAATTCTCATTATATCAGTCAAGATTTTGTCAGGGAAGTGTAAGATCTTTCATAATATCAGGCAAGATTTTGATAATCTTCATTATAGCACCATGATTTCATATTACTACGTTAAATATTGGTAATAGCAGACATGATTTTGATGTTACCAGTTTATATTTTTACTACAAAAGACTAGAGCTGGAACCATAGCCGGAATTAGAATTGGAGCCAGTGGGATTGGAAATGGAATCGGTGGAACCAGTTTGGAAGCAAGCAAATTGGAAGTGGAACTGGTTTGGAAGCAAGCAAATTGGAGGTGGAACCGTTGTAGGCGGGGTTCAGAAACGGGGGAAGCGGAATTAGTTGTAATTAAAAAAAAATATCTAGAAATGTCTTAGGAATGATGAGGGGTTCTAGAGGGTGTCAGAGGGTCATTTATGGTGCGGCACGGTGGCGTGAATCAATATGGCGTATCACGTTGAGGGTTGCTTGCGAAAACATGATCCATTAGATTTCAAGCATTATTTTTAACAGGAAAATACCTAGAAAATGTCTTAGAAATGATGATGAGGTGCTAATGGGTGCCAGAGGGTCAGTCATAGTATGGCACGGTGGCGTGACTTGACATGGTGTATCACGTTGAGGGTGGCTAGCGTAAACACGATCCAATGCATTTAATGCATGATTTTTAGTAAGAAAACATCTGGATATGACTTAGGAACAGTGAGGGGTGCCAAAAGGTGGCAGACGGTCAGTCATAGTGTGGCACGGTGGCGTGATTTGAGATAGTATAAAACGTTGAGGGTGGTTTGCAGAAACACGAACCGTTGGATTTAATGCATGGTTTTATCATGAAAATATCTGGAGAACGTCTTAAGAATGATGAGGGAGTTCTAGACATTGCTAGAAGGCCAGTCACAGTGTGGCAGAGTTGCGTGAATTGGCATGGTGCATCACGTCCGGGGGGGGGGGATGCGATAACAAGAACCATTGCATTTATTGTATAATTTTTAACAGGAAAACACATAGAAAATGTCTTAGGAATGACAAGGGGGTACTAGAGGGTGCTAGACGGGCCAGTGATAGTGTGGCACAAAGGTGTAACTTGACATGGAGTATCGCGGAGGGTTGGCATGCGAAAACATGAACTAATGGATTTAATGCGCGATCAATATCAAAAATTTTCTGGAAAATTTTTTAGGAATAATGAGGGGTACTAGAAAATGCCACAGGAACGGTAATAGTGTGGCACGGTGGTGTAAATTGACAGAGTGTATCACGTTGAGGGTGGCTTGAAAAAAGAACACAAAAAACGAAGCATTGAATTTAAAGTAGGATTCTTAACAGAAAAATACCTGGAAAATGTCTTAGGAATGATGAGAGGGTGCTAGAGGGTGCCAGAATGTTAGTCATAGTGTGGCACAGTGGCGTGAATTGACAAGGTGTATAACGGAGTGTTGAGTTGCGAAAACATGAACCATTAGATTTTATGCATGATTTTATCATGAATATATCATGAAAATTTCTAAAGAATGATGAGGTGGTGTTAAAGGATGCTAGATGGGGGAGGGGTTAGTGACCATCTGGCACGGTGGCAAGCATTGAAATAGTGTATCACGAAGTATTGGGTTGGGAAAAACATGAACCAATGGATTTAATACATGATTTTTAATAGAAAAATATCTGGAAAATGTCTTAGGAATGATGAGGAGGTGCCGCAGGGGCAGTCATAGTGCAACATAGGCATTTTCATTAAAAACTCCCAGCAATAGCTCTTAATAACTCTTAAATTTAGCTCTAATATACAATCCCCACCCTATGAAATTGGTTGGTACGATTCCCCGCCTTTCTTTAATTCCTGATCTGTTGTCCTTATATTTTATACTTTATAAGCTTTTTTTACGCTTTGTTTTTTCCATTTTTGAGTTTGAATGGCTTTTTCGGTGATTTCAAGATTTTATAAAATTTTTTATTAATAAAATTTGTATGTACAAAAGTCTGTTTCCTTAAGATTTATCGATCCATGATAAAACTTCGATAGGTAATCGTTTACGCAATTCAATCATCTTGTAGCCCATGTATAATGGTATGAACGTCCAAGATTTGCCTCTAATATAAGCGTTAAATTCTGCATAGTGAAGAGGAAAAGAATGACTTTTGATCGTAAATGGAGGTGGTCCATATTCAAGCCATAATGATACTCTCGCTTTTAATTTCCAACAGAGTAAAAGACAATTACTAAAAAATGCACTAAGAACAAGCCTCCAATATTATATGATAACACTCTCTAAAGCATTACTTAAAATACAGGATAATACAAAAGTTAAGCGATTTCCAATAATCGTTTCCCCCTCTTCGTGTCAGTTATTGCTGCAATATGGAAGCAAGCAATTCATTTAATCATTCTAATATGCGCAAACAATGGATTCTCCTTGAGTGCAACAGGTTAACATGTAGAATGTATTCTCCAAGTCATAATATTAGAAAGACTTTCATAGTCCGACTCGCTAGAGCTCCATTCCATTAAGGGGGAATCCTGTTCGAGTCCTGGTGTCGACATAACATCTTTGGAATATAAAGGTTTCCTTAGAAAAACGTCTTGAAAGAAAATGAAATTTAAAAAAGAAAAAAAAACACATTGAAAGAAAAAAGAGAAAAAACATCGCGAAAGAAAATGATTTTTCTTAAAATATTATGTAACAAACCACGTTTTCATCGTCATTACGCAACATTCAACATATGCGTCCTCCACAGTTACAATAACATTCTATATTACGTAAGAACTAAAGAAATCTTTAAACGTCTTGAAAAACATCTTGTCGGTGAAATTGGTTGCTAGCCCCCCCCCCATGGAATTGGACGCTAGGGCCTCCGTTGGAATTGGTTGCCAGAAGGCCTTCTGGAGTTGCTCGCGAGGGGTCTCGGTTGAATTGGATGCTAGGGTCCCGGTGGTTAGGTGAGGTTAGAAGGACGGTGAAATTGAATGCTAGGGGGCCTCTGATGCAATTGTACGTTGGGGGGGGGCGGTTGCTAGGTTAGGAGCCCGGTAAAATTGGATGCTATGGCCCCCGATGGAAATGGATGCTAGGGCCTCCCGATGGTTAGGTGGGCCCGTTGTGAAAGGTTGCTAGGGTCCAGTCAGAATTGCTCACTAGGGCGCCCGGTTGAATTGGTTGCTTGGACCCCCCAGTGAAATTGGATGCTAGGGTTAGGTTAGGGGGCCTGTTGGAAAAGATTGCTAGGGTCCTGCTGGAATTCCTCGCTAGGGCCCCCTGTTGATTTAGTTGCTAGGGCCCTCTAGTTGCTAGGGCCCTTTAGTTGCGGGGCCCTAGCATGCTATGGGCCCCCGGTGGTTAGGTTAAGGGGCCCGTTGGGATTGGATGCTAGGACCCCCAAATGGAATTGTATGCTAGGGCCCCGGATCCCCGTCGGAATTGGATGTTAGGAGGTCTGGCGGAATTGCTCGCTAGGGTTCGGCGTATTTATGGTTCCCTACTAGCGGGCCCCTGAAAGTTTTTTAAAGCACAACCAAGGAAATCCTGACGTGGCGGTTTCTCATAGGTTTTTGAAAGAATCTCTATTATTTAACGTTTGCATCTTGACTAACAGATCCTGAAGGTTTTTTCACTGGCCCTCGTAGGTTTTTTAAACACCCAAAGAAATCTAGATTTGGCGGGGTCTCGTAGGTTGTTGAAAGAATCAAAGAAACTATTAGGTAAAACCCTAAGCCTATCACGTAACAACCAATAAAATCATAATTGGTGGGGTATCTTAGGTTATTTAAACATGCTTCGTTTAGAAAACATTTCCTTATGACGTAACAGACACCTGCATCTTTAGAAATTATTCCTCATGACGAACAAGACATCTGCGTCTTTTAGAAAACATTCCCAATGACGTAAGAGTCACCTGCTGGCTGTAATTGAATGATGGGATAGGGATGTCATAGAATCCAGGGATACAGATGTCTTTGAACCTTAAAAGCCCTCACTACTAAAAGAATGCAGTTTTGACGATTCAAATATAAAAAATTTCTGGAAAATTTCTTAGGAATAATGAGGGGTACTAAAAAATGCCACAGGGCCGGTAATAGTGTGGCACGGTGGTGTGAATTGACATAGTGCATCACTTTGAGGGTGACTTGAAAAATAACACAAAAAAAAGCATTGGATTTAAAGTAGGATTTTTAACCGAAAAATACCTGGAAAATGTCTTAGGAATTATTTGGCATTATTTTGGTAAATTCTTTAGTACCCCTCAACGTTTTAAAAATGCAGTTTTGACGTTTCATGTCTCCTTTCCTCTGAAATATTCTCAAATGACCAACTTGGTAAATACTCTAGTAAACCTAATCACTTAAAGATAAAAAAATGCAGTTCTGGCGTTTCAAACCTCTATTCCTCTAAAAAATTCTCAAATGACGCACTTGGTAAATACTTTATTACCCCTCATCGCTTTAAACAATATATTTTTGACGTTTCAAGCCTCCATTCCTCTGAAAAATTCTGAAAAGACCGACATGGTAAATACTCTAGTACCCCTAATCGAATAATAATAATAAAAAAAAAAAATGCTTTTTTGACCTTTCAAAGCTCCATTCCTCTGAAAAATTCTATAATGACCCACTTGGTTAATACTCTATCATCCCTTATCGCTGTAAAAAAAAAAAAAAAAAAAAAAAAAAAAAAAAAAAAAAAAAAAAAAAAAAAAAAAAAAAAAAAAAAAAATGCAGTTTTGACTTTTCAAACCTCCATCCCTCTGGCACGGAGACGGCAGGGTTTAGTAATCAATGTTTTAAATTCAGTAAAAAAAAAAACTTCCTTAGCATACTTTTGCAAACTTCTATTCAGTTCGAGTTCATCTCGTTACCATAAAATTTATTCAATCAGAAACGACTCAGAATCTACTACGGTAACTCCTTTATAGTTTGGAAACGCAATACACATTGTTGGAATCAGAATGTTGAAAACAGCAGAAAATTCAACTTTATCCTTTTCAAGAAGTTACAATCAGTTGAAGCTTATAAACGGGTAAGCTAGAAGATGCTTCTATAATTCCTCTTATTGTTAGCTTTATTAGTTTCAGACAATAGTCACAACTGAATAACTACAACAATTGAGACTCAAATTCAGAGCGAACAAAAAAATATTATTAAAAAGCAATATCCCTAGTTTGCAGCCTACAGTTTCAGAAGTCAAAGCAAAACTAAAAAACCTAGGAACCTTAGTGGAAATACTAAAATTCTAGGAGTCAAGAGTCAGCAACCATTATTGCCTGGGAATGACCTCAATAGCACTGGGAATGACCAATTGTTTGTCAACAACTTCAATTTAGCCTATGCCATTATTTCACTGTGCTATCAATTTGACCCAATCGATATTACTTACGCATAGTATAACATCTGAGGACCCCCGGTTGTACAACAGTAGTTGCTAATGACTGACCGTCAATCATGATGGCATAGGAAGAATCAGTTTTCAGCCAAGGACCAGCAACCAATACTTTGCACCCACCCTATAAATAAAACACAATTTAAAAAAATTCTATTGTGACGTGGTGCACTTATTTGTTTTTTTTTTGTTGTTTTTTTTTAATAGGCTTAAATCAAAACAGTGGTGGACCTTTAAATTCATTCCGAGAAGGAGCAGCTGCGAATCCAGGATCTGGAGGGAGAGGGTCAGTTAGTTGACATATTAGTATAAATGCAATTCAAAACTGGGTGAAAGAAATTGTATCCAAGTTAACAGGTAGCCTCCCAGCATCCGTGGAGGGGGGATTAAGATCCAAAAAGAGTCGGAAATTAAAGGGCTTGTTTTAAAATACAGAAAAGAAATTTTGCGAACTGAGAAATCCGGTGCAAATGTTATTAGCTCTTTTGGTAGAACGTACAATTTAACACATTTTTTACTTTTCACTTTTAGCACAAAATATTTCTTACAGTATGTGTTTTACATCATTATTGTTACATTATGCAAATTAAAACATAGAAACAAAAGTGGATAATAATAATAATTAATCATGTTCCAATTTTTCACTCCAAATAATATTTATATTCGTTCAAATCTAACAAGAGCATAGGCAATTGTATATTCAGTCGTTGGAATTATGATGCATTTTCAAAATGACCCACAAAATCGTTTGTGTTCGGCCACCCCTTACCTGGAGGATTCTACAAACGATTTGCTTTTCTAATAGCAAGATTTGGGTCGCCATCATTTGCTTGATTGCTTGCCTTTGATAACAGTCCGTGATGACTAAGAACCAATTAGTTGAGCGCATATTATTTAGAGGGATGCGTTATAGATAAAACTTGACAAAACTTCCACATAGCCCCTTTTGAATTACCCCATCTACTTCTTCCAGAAGCTTGCGAAACCTCCCTCCTCCTCGGAAAAAATATAACGACCCTTGAAAAAGCACTTGAGAATGGGTATCTTGTCCTTAAAGTAAGCATCCACAATTCCTACCCCGTGGAAAAGCTTCTGACCTATCTTCAGTTTTTATTCTGATGGGTTTGTTTCTACCACCCAGCAGTTAATATTTGGATTGGGTCTTTCTGGCAAATCTGGTCTATTCAATTTATTTTTGTTAATAAGATGATTCCAGCCTATCTCTCTGTAGGGGTTTGAAGCTTCTATCTACAAAAATATGCAAATTTGCATCTCTTTTTTTCCAGAAGAAAAATCACGAATGCGTGTTTATTTGTATGTTTTTCTTCTTCTTTTTCCTCAGGGGTGATCATATCGAAATAATAGACATGGAAGAGAAAGAAAGGACTCATTAGAAATAAGTTAATCTTTAGTGGCCTTTTTAAGTGACCAAGTAGATTGCACCATGTAAAAGTGTTATTTTCTGCCATTTTGTGGCACTAAATTATAGTTTTTCCCCGAACAAGCGGATCAGAAGTCATTCACACCATTTCTGAAGGGAGCACATGCATTATAGGTCTACTTTGTTACGAAAGTTGATAGTGGTAAACCGTGGGCACAACAGTTCAAATGTTTGACAGATAAATGCAACCGAGATATTTGACTAAGGGGGGCAGAGAAGAACGGGCATCTGTCATTTGGAGTTCCTATGGTATGACGTGAGTCCAGCAACCACATCACGGATCATTATTATTGCCATATCCCACCCTTGCACGGCCGAAACTAACTAAGAATCTTCGTCAGTACAGTCCGTGAGGACTAAGGTAAATCCAGCTCTTCCAAAATATGTGGGACTTTATGTTTCACATATTCTCCTACCCTATCGAAGCATTTCTCTGCAAGACTGTTTCTCCAGTAATTTGTCCCTAATGAGTTAAAGTTCTAATCAGCCACTTATCATTTGTAGCTCATTTTTAAGTTTAATGGAAGAAGTCCCGGACCATCTTTTAGGAAGGGGTCGTAGTGTGAACTAGCGAATGCCATAAACCTTTTTCTAGTAGTTTAGTTGATCTGTCTCAAATTGCTTTGCTACTTGCGTGTTTCATAGCTTACAACTATAATAAAGTAGTGGTAATATTTTGCAGTCAAATTTGCTTCCACTCAGAGATACAGAAGCACCTGGGAGCACTCTGGTTCTCGGAGCATACGATGTTATCAATGCTTTTGCTTTCCTTATCCACTCGCTGGCCATATTGGAGTTGCATAGCCGGGGTGTTAGTCTTTATGTAATTTTCTCATTATGTTATATGTATAAGCATCTAAAAGTTCGTTTGAAGTTGGGAAATGTAATTTCGGATAGTGAACTCCCTGTATTCGTCAGCATAAACCAAGGAGCCATCGCATCACCGATTATCTACAACAAAGCGTCTCTTTCTGCACAAATTGGCCTACCTATTAGTCGCATTTCAAAAGGGATGGATACATCAGTACTTTATTATGCGGACGATCTGTCATATCCGTACCCGTCAATAGCTAGTCTTCAACAGAGTTTTGATAATCTATCTGATAGATATCTACAAATAGGACTAGGTATGAATTCTGCGAAGTCCCAAGTTCTCTTCTTTAATTTACATGGTAGTTATGTGCCCGATAGTGTCCACCTAGGTGATAGTGAGGTGGCACCTGCCATGTACTAACATATTTAGGTCTCCCAACTGGATCTTAGATTAAGAGTACACGAAAGCTTTCGCTTCGGAATGCTGAACGCAAGCTTAGAATTGCTTTTGCTTGTGAGGTTACATCGTAACTTAAGCTGGAACGAAAAGCCCTTTCTGGAATATATAATAGTGTAGCTCTCCCGCATATTCTATATTTGACTCCATTTTGGGACATTTTTACTGAACCTGATTGACGAGTGTTGCGAATGTACAATTTTAAATACACGATGTTCTTGCTTCATGCCCCTCAGTGGTTCAAAAATAGGTACATTGTTAACCGTTTTGGTGAGGTGGAACTGGTTCAGACCGGGGATGAACAGTTTCAGAAACTGAGTAACCAGTCCTCTTATTACCCGTGGAAGGGCGTGCTAAATTAGATTTGTTATTATTAATAATTTGTGTATTTCTTTATGACATGTGTGTTTTGTTTTCACTTCTTTTATTATACTTCATCGTTTCCTTTTTTTTATAGATGGGTAATAAAGAACATTTATTCATTCATTCATTGCCCTATTGATTGTTGCTGCACCGCCATAACCATAACCTCTAAATTTACCAATGAAAATTTTATTCATCTTTAAAAAGTCTAAAATATTCCTTTGAAACCGCTTTGGTCCAGTTGTCACTGGTCCTTTGTTTCTTGAAGTTCCAAAAAGGACTCTCCAATCATAGTTTTATGATTGCGAGGTTTTTCCTTTACTATGTTAATGTATTTGATTACAACAATAATTGGTCAATCTCAGAAATATCTTGTGTGCTATCAACAATTAGAGTAAAACAAAAGGTAAATGAAACTGTTTTAGTAAGTCATTCAATTCTGATTTTCTAAGCAAATCAATTATTTGATTGTGAATGTCACTGAAGAGTATTTTAATCTCTTCTTCTATTTTCCAAATGTGTGCTATCATAGCCGGTAACTATAGATAGTAAGGTTCAGATATTCATGTTTCCATAAAACAACAATTTCCTGAATGTCAAGAAACAGCAATCTAGACAAAGCCATTGTTGAAATGACATTCTAAGTCTAGATGAATATGTCTTTCCGTTTTTTTTTTTTTTTTGTTTTTTTTTTTTCCATGTATCGGAACTTTGATCAGCTAAAGTTTTTCTGTCTTTGCAAGCAGCATACGTAAAACAAAATTTTAAATAAGCATCGCTACTTTAATCATTTTACTGAGACCCTTACAATCTGTAACATTGGCTTCACGCCAGCTTTGGGTATCAGCACTTTGGCTAAAAAGACAACATGGTAAACAATAGACTCCATCTAGACTGCAAGAGTAACCGAGCTAAAAATATGTTAATATTTTGAACTGCTGCAGTAGGCCTATTGTAAGGATAATAGGCAGTAGTGAAAGACCACTTGGAAACAGAATCCTTTGGGAAATGCCTATTTGTTTGACAAGGTTCAATTAACCTTAATAACTTTTTAAACTCGGTTTCCATTGTATCTTCGTTTTTACAGACGCAGTATCTGTCTGCAATTGTGGTAGCTTGGATTGGAAGGGTCTGCTAAACTAATTTGATTTAAAACTTCAGTTGTTAAATTAAATTATTTAAATTAAATTATTAAATTAAATTATTTAAAGACTCAATTAGTTCAAACTGAACTAAATTTTCTGGTCCAGGTATGTCGTTGGACTAGCATAGACATACCGTGCCTAGCAGTTATTCTTCCTGTTCATGAAGCCGTTGTTTACATTTGTTTCCGTGGTTGTATCCGACGAACTAATGCTTAAATATGGTTTATTATCACAATCAACTTCAAGTCGTATTTTTGTTTATTTTTCATTACTTGCATTTGAACCGGGTTCGGGTCGTTTCGATTTCACATTTTGTGATTGAAAAAATGTCGATCTTTGAAAGTTTACTTTTAGGCTCTTCTCACTATCTTTGCATTTTTCTTTCCTTAACGCTACTTAAAACGTTTTCCTTTGCGTTAACTTTTCATTTTATAGACTCTTTGAGAATTTCTCTAACTCCTCTAAAAACATAAAAACTAAAACCAAATGTTAACTCTACAGACACCACAATAGACAAGATTCACAGACCACCCACCACATACTAAATATTTATCACTTTACTGCAGCCATTATTAAAGCCAGTGCCAAAACTTTAACACCACTAAACTTAAAAATGAATGCAATATAGAACTCTTGCCAGACAGAGATGCCACTTACTTTCGAGATTTGAACAATATTGTAGTTGTGCACTGCATTTGCGTTGGGTTGGGTTCATTTTACGTTTACTGTTAGCTTATAAATATTTCAACTAAGTTTTTAGAGAAAATAATCTATGCAGCAAACAGTAATAATATAATATCATTTAATGCTATATATTTTCCTAGGGACCGAGGGCTCTCGAGTGTCTGGAGGTCCACCACATTATAGGATTTCTGGGGGCATTAACAACGCCACTACCTGTACAGAACATATTTTGCAGTCAATTGAATCAAATTCCTTAAGAATATCAAAATGCTGCAAAAAATCTATCCCTATTGCTGCAACATTTGTCAGCCCTTTCAAACAGTTCGTGGTAACGAACTGTAGTAAGGAGCGACCCGGCTCAATAGTAACCAAAACTCTAAAAAATTGAATTTTGATATCAATAGTTATATCAAAAGAATCACATTTTAATGCTGATTTTAAATATATAAGTTTCATCAAGTTTAGTCTTACCCATCAAAAGTTACGAGCCTGAGAAAATTTGCCTTATTTAGGAGAATAGAGGGATACACCCCCTAAAAGTCGTAGGATCTTAACGAAAATGACACCATCAGATTCAGCGTATCAGAGAACCCTACTGTAGAAGTTTCAAGCTCCTATCTACAAAAATGTAGAATTTTGTATTTTTTGCCAGATGACAAATCACGGGTGCGTGTTTATTTGTTTGTTTGTTTTTTTTTGTTTTTTTTCTTCTTTTCCCCAGGGGTCATCGTATCGACCAAGTGGTCCTAGAATGTCGCAAGAGGGCTCATTCTAACGGAAATGAAAAGTTCTAGTGCCCTTTTTAAGTGACAAAAAAATTGGAGGCCATATAGGCCCCCTCCCACGCTCATTTTTTCCCAAAGTCAACAGATCAAGATTTTGAGATAGCCATTTTGTTCAGCATAGTCGAAAACCATAATAACTATGTCTTTGGGGATGACTTACTCCCCCAAAATCCCTGGGGGAGGGGCTGCAAGTTACAAACTTTGACCAGTGTTTACATATAGTGACGGTTATTGGGAAGCGTACAGACGTTTTCAGGGGGATTTTATTTTGTTTGGGGGTGTGGGGCTGAGGAGAGGAGGCTATGTTGGAGGATCTTTCCTTGGAGGAATCTGTCATGGGGGAAGAAAAATTCAATGACAAGGGCGCAGGATTCTCTAGCATTACTATAAGAAAACAATGAAAAATAAACTTTCAAAACTTTATGATAAAGCAAGGACTCTTATTCAGGAAACTAACCGTTTTTCACTTAAACCCTTGCTTGATTTGAAATCTCTCTATTTTCTTTCTTGTTCTTCTTTCGTTTTTTTACAGTTGCACGGCCATCTTCCTGCTGTCCTATGTAATAATATATCTTTTGTTTCTGATCAATCGACTTATCATCTCCGCAGTTCCAACAATTTACTGGTTCTTCACACACCGTCAGTGAGGTCTGACTTCAACCCTCTGACAGCTTGCAACAGGATCTGGAACACGCTCCCAGAGTTCGTACGAAGCTGCCACTCGTTTGGTATGTTCAAAAATTATGTTAGAGATTTTCTAGCTAGTAAATAATTTTGTTTGTTTGTTGTTTTTTTTTTTGTCTTTATTTTTTATTCCGGTTTCCCTTGGAGTTGATGTCTCTGGATTGAGTTGGATATTTAATTGAGTTGGTGAAATCATGTGCTACTCCCTGCCTAGCTTGTCATTTTTTGGAGATTATTAAGGTGGGCGACTCAATTTTTGGTTTTTGTTTATATTTTTTTGTTGTTGGTATTTTTTTCTCCCCTGTTCTTTCCCGGCCATGGAGCCTTATGGGGGAGATTGTCTTGAAGTAATTTTTTTTGTATATGGATTTTAATGTTAAATAAAGAACTCAGAACTCAGAAAAATGAAAACATTTTTTTCAAATGAAAGGAAGAAGTAGCATTGAAACTTAAAACGAACAGAGATTATTACGCATATGAGGGGTTCTAAAAATACTTTAGCATAAAGAGCGAGGTATTTACGATGAGATAAATACCTTGCTCTTTATGCTAAAGTATTTTTAGTAATTTCAACTATTTATTCTACCGCATTTCTGATTCAGGGGTCATTCTTAAAGAATTGGGACAAAACTTAAGATTTAGTGTAAAGAGCGAGGTAATAACGAGGGTACAAACCCCCTCGTATACATAATAAAAATATAAGGTTATGAAAGTTTGTTACGTAAGTTAATTCTTAAGTTACGTATATTTTTTACTAATAAAAACGTTCGTTAAAAATTAAAAGTTCTAGTTGCCTTTTTAAGTAACCGAAAAATTGGAGGGCAACTAGGCCTCCTTCTCCACCCCTTATTTTTCAATATCGCCTGATCAAAACTAAGAGACAGCCATTTAGCCAAAAAAAGAATTAATATACAAATTTCATTTTAATAATTTATGTGTGGAGAGCCAAAACCAAACATGCATTAATTGAAAAAGTTCAGAAATTAAATAAAAAAAACTAATTTTTTTAGCTGAAAGTAAGGAGCGACATTAAAACTTAAAACGAACAGAAATTACTCCGTATATGAAATGAGTTGTCCCCTCCGCAATCACTCGCTCTTTACGCTATAGTTTGACTCTTTGCCACAATTCTACTTTTTAAAACAATTAAAAGCTTTAGTGTAAAGAGCGAGGGATTGCGGAGGGGACAACTCATTTCATATACGGAGTAATTTCTGTTCGTTTTAAGTTTTAATGTCGCTCCCTACTTTCAGCTAAAAAAATTAGTTTTTTTTTATTTAATTTATACCAAAGCCACTACCACTTACAGTATTTACTGAACAAACATCACACTGCTCCTCCCTAATAGCTTCCTGCCACCTAACCATAACTCCCATCTATTATCTACTGAATACTCAAAAATATACATTATAAGACTGACAAAGCTTTAATTTCCACATTAACTGTTTTCAAAAACAGGTCACCTATTTTACAAACAGAAGAAATAGTAGAGTCCTTCTACGAATCTAGGCATTTACCTAAAACAATAATTGGACAAAAAAAAAGCTCTGACAATTAAATAATTAAATAGTTGAAAGAAAGGGACTACATGAAGCAATACTAGTTGGGCACTATTGCAAAATATTCTTGAATATTCTACCACGAATGGGGAAGGTGATTCCGGCTTTTATTTTTGAAGCAATATTCTAATTTTCGCACTTGCTATTAGATAATATAAGATGCAATAATCATGACATCATGAAAAGTGACATAGCTTCCAAGATCTAGATTTACAAATATTAATCGAGTATGACTCTATTAGACTCCTATTTTCGGGAATGAGCTTGTGAGTTTTCAGGTCTGCAGACTGACATCTTCTTTGACATGCAAGGAGTATCAGAGTTTTCAAAACATTTCTAAACTTTCAGCGGTTTCTCTTTAAAAATTTTTCTTAGTATTATTATTTATTTTTATTCATTTTTATCTAATTAACACTCTGATCTAAACATTCTGAAGACCCACCCTACGTAGACTTCTACAAACAAACACATGGATATTTGGGATTTAAACTAAA
This sequence comes from Artemia franciscana, assembly GCF_032884065.1. Lineage (NCBI taxonomy): Eukaryota > Metazoa > Arthropoda > Branchiopoda > Anostraca > Artemiidae > Artemia > Artemia franciscana. The sequence continues at coordinate 37,950,873 of NC_088867.1, forward strand.
TTAAAAAAAATTGGAGACCCCTTTCGACTGATAATTTTCTGACAAGCCCCCCTCTCAAAAAAGGCTTGAACTTGTGTGCATCAGTAAGGATATTTTTTTTTAAATCTGCGTAAATATATAACGTTAAAAATTAATAGAAGAAATCATACCTCCGTTGGAGCCCATTCTGGCGAATAGTCTGTAATATAGACATTAGTGGTTGCATCACTACATTGAGTATCATTGGGCTTCCGTACATCAAACTTAGTTTCCACTTGTTTGAGATCACAGTTGACCGAATCAAGGTCAAAATCACTAAGAACATCTAACGGGTCAATGTTTACTAAAATATCATCATTAACCATTAAATTTGTAAAAGGAGAAAAGGTAGTATATGACGAGTTTAACGTCCGTTGAACGTCTTCGGCCGTGAGGCTCGTTAAAGCGTCAAATTCTTCTGTTTTCATTGGAGAATTCATAGTATCATATTCACAACCATAGGTATGTCTGTTAATATTAAGCTGACAAGCTTGTAAATGACTAGTATCGTTGGAGCGGTTTAACTCTTCTGAATTCTGATTTAATGAATTCTGAACTTCTGATTTAATTACTTCACTATATTGCAATCTAGGCAAAGTTTCACGTTGTCTATAATGAAGTTCACTCAGTGTCTTCAATTCCTGTCTGTCCAAGTTTTCTGTTTCTTTCTCTGATTCTGAATTTAATCCATTATTTCCTTTGAATATTAATAGACCAGTCCCTGAATGGAGATTTGAAAGATTAAAAAGAAATTGCGTTGATTGGCCAGTGTTATCGGAGAAAGCCCTGGAAGACTTGATATTGTCTTGCTTTGTAGCCCGTTGGCCAGTAGCCCTACAACCAGTTGTTGAAGAAACCTAAGATAAACAAAAATATAAACAAAACATAAATCTATAATGATAAAAAGCTCATAACTAAAAATTATCAACTTCAATACAGCCTTCCTTGCAAGGCTTAATGGCCTGCAAAGAACAGGGGAAACAATTCCATATAAAAAAAAAAGAAAAAAATACTGTATATTAAACCTATTAATATACATATTAAAACGCAAAATCCATTTGCCCAGCTCAAAACCCGCAAAAACACATACTAGACAGGATAATGTCGGACTAATTCACCAGATGAAACAAACACCAAACCGAATTCATAAACATCAATTCCGGAGAAAACCAGAAAAAAAAAAGTTAATTATCAACTAGAAATTCTCCGACATTTTTTTTTTTTAAGATCCCAAACGAGTAGCAACTACGTGCAGACTCTGGGAGCGTTTTCAAGGTCATTTTAAACAAAAAAAAAAAAAAAAGGTTGAAATAAAACTTCACTCATCGAGTTTGAAGAATAGGTAAATTGTTGGATGGATAGAAATTTAGAAATTACGAGTTAATTGAAAAGACATAAAGGATACAATGTTACATAGGGCAACCAGGAAGGGTCATGCAACTGTAGTGGCCACATAGCAGAATTAAATAACTGAAAACATTCTTTCGGCTTTTTATCGCAAAAACAAAGAACAAAATATATGTTTTTTAAGATTTATCTTTATTTTGTCGAAGGCCTGAAAAGTGAGCAATTCTTCCTGACAAATTGAAACTTTTGAATGATATATTTTGAAATTCCGGCCCATACCCTGTCTTTAATTTTAGGTGTCAAATAATATTCGTTCAAGCCTCTTATTATAAGAGCATACCTGTTTGGCCAAATGAGTAACAGATTTGAAAGCAGGAAAGGTTTTTATACAAAATAAATATTCAAAAAGTTTTCGGATTAGCGCATAATGCATTATACATAAAAACTGTGGGATAAAGATACCAAGACCCTTTTTTAATTACGTATGCATCTGGGTACTTAGCAATAAGAAGAGGCGAGTGGGATTCAAGAAAACATGTTTAAGAGTTATTAAGGAGAACAAAAAACTTGGAAATTTATATGGTTATTAAGTAAAGCATGCATTCATAAAAAGAAAGAAGAGAAAAATAAATTATATTTTACAAAATAATGGGGTAAAAAATTGAGAATTAATGAAAATAAAAGATCAGAAAAAGATTTTCGAGAACTATTTATATGGAAAGTAGATTGCTAGCATGAATAGATGATGGAATCAATATTTGCTGCCCTTACCTTTAAGGTGACTTTTTGCAAATTTCAATTCAGAAAAAGAAGCTTTTCAAAGGAATAACTTTTCAAAGAAAAGCGGAAATCGTTATTAACGCCCAAAATGAACGAAATAAAATCATTTCAGAAGTCATACTTAAAACGAACGTACAGGATTCTGAATGAGCTAATTCAACCCAAAAACCAAAGAAACCCAAATAAATGATTAAATCAATCAAAGTTAAAATGGGCGGATATTCCTAAATAGGTAGAAATAAGAGTGGAGTTATCACCCGTAAAGGCTGGAGTGGCTTTGTTCCTTTACTGAAAACGATGTACATTTTGAACATTGTGTTTGTATTTGTCAAAACATGAAAAAAAAATCATAATACTTATCGAATTTTTAAAGAAAAAGCGAATTAAGTTTTAACAATACAGATTTTTGGATTTTAATTTAGCAGCTATTCACCCCTCCCCCAGGCTCTTTGTGCTAATGTTTTATAGTGATTTACGATACCTCGTACTTAAAGAGTTAGAAAAAAGGCCAACTTTAGCGTGCAGAACGGGGTGTTGAGAAAGAGGCAGGTCCCCTAATATACGAAATAATTTCTGTTCTTTTAAGTTGTAGTATTGTTCATTATTTTATTTGAAAATAACGCTTTTTTTATATCTAATTACCCGCTCCCTTAAACAATACTCTTTAAATCTAAAGTAACAGGGGACATATCTTCTCTCGGTGAAAAGAAAGACAGTTTTTTTTTTTTTTTTTAAGAAGTTTAATTTTATTTTACTTGGGAAACCTTTGGGACATATATACGGAAAATTATTATATACTATTGATCACAAATAATTTAAGACGTGTTTTTTTTTAATTTTAGCAGTTTTAAAAAAGTATATATATATATATATATATATATATATATATATATATATATATATATATATATATATATATATATATATATATATATATATATATATATATATATATATATATATATATATATATATATATATATATATATATATATATATGTATATATATATATATATATATATATATATATATATATATATATATATATATACATATATATATATACATATATATATACATATATATATATTATATATATATTATATATATATATATATATACATACATATATATATATATATATATATATATATATATATATATATATATATATATATATATATATATACATATATATATATATTTATGTAAATAATGATTTTTCTAGGGTTGTTAGTTCAGTGCAATCAATCATGGATAATGTTCATCCGAATATTCATTCACTTGTCAGTTACCCAGGAGGTAGAGACTGGTTTTCCTGTAGAACTTCTGTTTCATATTCATCGATATGTTTCCGCGTCCAGGGTGACCAGCGATGCCATACGTTAACAGCAACCGCGTAGAGGGCAACCGACTGTTAGCTGTAGCTGTCAATGTATTGACAGCTACAGCGTTCGGGCAACAAACGATTTGACAACCGTGGTTCTCGCAATTATGACAACTCCATCAAATCAAAAACCCTTGCCAAACATAGAAAAATTAGCCTAGTTCTCAGAGAAAGAAAACAGTACAGCATTTAAGTTATCGGTCTATCCGAAACCCATTTCCCAATTACTGGCGAAGAGAAATATGGAGACGCTATCCTTATCCTCTCTGGACGTAATGATGGACGCATTCTAATAGTCTCCTTCTCTTGCTTCAAGACTAGCTTGCAAGTCTAGTCAGGAGATTTCACCAGAGAAATCAGCGAATGACATTAAGTCTGATTTTGCTTCTATTGTACAGTCTTATTCATCACAACATCATGTAAAACTACCTTCATTTTTAACTTAAACACAATCTTCAAATTCACAAGTAGATTAAACTGCAAACTGTGATTTAATGAATATTGGAAAAAAGGCTATTTTGTTAAAGAGAATATCAATACCACCCTTTGATGTTCCAGTAGCCCTTACTAAAAAAAAATCGCAAAAGAATCATCGTTCCCCCTTCATATCAATTATAAAAATTACACTGGTGGCCCCTGGCCATAATTATTTATCAGATGAATGTCCTTTTTTTCATAATTTAGCATCTCTGTTCGAGGACATTTCGACCTTTTCCCCTTTTTCAACGAGAATCTTTTCACTTCTTTTATTAAATCAGCAGGCTAATGAAGGTTAAAAGAATTTCAATCCAGACTAGTATTCGTCGGCCAGGCCAACAACCTATCATTTTAGGCCAGGCCAACAATTATCATTTTGGGTGATTTGGTAAAGGTTAATTCATTTCTGAAACCAACTGTTCATCACGTAGCACGCCAAACCCCAGGGTTCGTCAGAATGGCAAAAGGCGACACAAGCTCAGAGGCTATACGATATTTTGTCTTACCAATTTAGTTCAGTTTATTTTATACTTTTGAAAAAATAGCAAGTTTTTGTAAAAAAAAAATTACGTCTAAATATTTCTTTCATGGTCTAGACCCAGGTAACGAGAGTATAGCAGCAATTTTGCTTTAAGAAAATTAATTTCTTACTTTTAAACGGGTAATATCATATTCAGAGGAAATATCCCAAAGTATATCTTTTTAGATTAAGCCGGTTTTTGAGCATAGATAAAAGTTACCTGTTCGGTTGCAGCTTTAGGGTACCCCTTCCCTGCCCAGCTCCAAGTTTAGTAGCCTGGGGTGGCGATTGAGTAATATCACTCAGGGAGATTCCAAGTGTGAGGTTTCTCCGGGACAGCTTTCTTTAGGTTATAAAAAATTAGCCAACAAGTTATAATCATAACAGGTTATTTCATACTAGGAGTGGAGTGAAAGCTCCGGCATTACTGTGTGCCCCCTCAAACCTTTTAAAATCAATAGAAGGGGATGTTTACTAAGAAAGTAAAAAATTGGATATCTCACTCCTATTCCAAAACAAGAGCTAAGAGCTCATATGGCACTTATGACGAGGTCGGAAGAGCCAAAAGCTCATATGGTATGAGCTCTAGCAAAATTCTGAGAATCAATAGATTGATTTAAAAGGAAAAGCAGAGGCTTGATGCCGGTCGGTATTTAAAATAAGAACTCTAAGTCACGAGGTGCTTCTAAATTTCAAAATTCATTTAGATTCGATCACCCACTCGTAAGTTAAAAATACCTCAATTATTCTAGTTTTCCTCTCCCTTTAGCCCCCCCAGATGGTCGAATCGGGGAAAAAGACTTTATCAAGTCAATTTATGCAGCTCCCTGACACGCCTACCGATTTTCATCGTCCTAGCGCGCCCAGAAGCACCAAACTCGCCAAAGCACTGAACCGCGTCCCCTAACTCCCCAAAATAGAGCGGATCCAGTCCGACTACGTCAATCAGGTATCTACGACAGTTGCTTAGTCTTCCTTCCAAGTTTCATCCCGATCTCTCCACTCTAAGCGTTTTCAAAGATTTCCGGTTTCCCCCTCCAACTCCCCCCAATCTGAACAGATCTGGTCGGGAGTGAAGATAAGAGCTCTGAGACATAAGTTCCTTCTAAATATCAAATTTCATTAAGATCCAGTCACCCGTTCTTAAGTTAAAAATACCTCATTTTTTCCAAATTTTTCGGTTTAACCACTCCCCCCCCCACTTCTCCTCCCCAGATGGTCGAATCGGGGAAACGACAATTTCTGATTTAATCTGGTCTGTTTCCTGATACGCCTGCCAAATTTCATCGTCCTAGCTTACCTGGAAAGGCCCAAAGTAGCAAAGCCGGGACAGACAGACAGACCGGCAGACCAACCAACAGAATTTGCGATCGCTATATGTCATTTGGTAGATACCAAGTGCCATAAAAACGAGCAACTAATGATTTCTGTAGTATGAGGCCAATTACTGCTATACCGATTTTAAGCTGATTTTATAAGTTTTGTCTGCCCCTTTCCTAAGGCGCAACCTTTTTGGTCACTTAAAAGGCCACTAGAACTATTAATTTAGTTTTAATGAGTCCTCTCCCGATCTTCTATGTCTCTTATTTCAATACAATCATCCCTGGGGAATAAAAAATATAAATAAAAACGCATTCGTAATCTTTCTTCTGGAAAAAAACCCCTCTAATTTCCATATTTTTGTAGATAGAATATTGAAACCACTACAGAAAGCTAGACTGTAGTCATCATATTAACAAGAATAAGTTGAATAAACCAGATTTGCCAGAAAGACCCAATCAAAATACTGAAAGCTTGATGGTAGAACCAAACCCAACAGAATAAAAACTGGAGATAGGTCAGAAGCTTTTCCACGGGGTAGGAATTGCAGATGCTTACTTCAAGGACAAGATAGCCAGTCTCAATTTCATTTTCACGGGTGGTTATAGGTTTTTCTGAGAAGAAGGGAGGTTTCACAGACGTCTTGTTTGAAAAGATGACGGAGAAAGATATTCCTGAATGTCAAATTTATGAGGCAAGAGGGACAGATTGTAAAAAAAAATATATATATCTTCTTTGCTGGTTTTCTGCACTGTCCCGGAAGGAACTGTGATCGGTCCTTTATGCTTTCTCTTGATGATCACTGAAATAGCTATCAGGCTAGACGGAAGTATATAGATGATCTTTCTATAGTGAAGGTAATATCTGGAGCGGAACAAGTCTATGTGGTGGATAATAAAGGTGCGCAGTAACAACATTTTCACACCTTACGAAAAGCCTACCTGAATTTGAACCGTATAAACACCCAAACCTTCTCAGCAGTACCACTAGCCAGCTAAGGTTGTCATCTCCTCTGATCTATTGGCATGAAAATACAAAATTGATTGTAAACTTTAAACAGCATTGAAAACAGTATTTGGATTGCAATCTGAGTTGATTAATCTGATTGATTAATTTTCTGAGTGATCGTCCTCCCGCTTTTAGAATATGCATATCCTGTTTGGTATTTAGGTCTGACAAAAGAAGAGAGTGATAAAATTGAAGAGATCACTTTAAAGAAGAGATCACTAAAAATAATTTACTGAGGTTTTCCATTTCCTTACTCTTTTGTCAAAACTACCAGGAATGCCACAGACAGAAAAACTAAAAATAGCATATGGTACATCCTCGTATTTAGGCGTTAGAATTCGTCTGTTACTAACACCGCCACGCTAGCCACTGGTGACTTTGATAGTGACCACTCGCTTGTTATGTCTAATTTCAAAACGAGACTTAAAATAGCTTCAAAGCAGTCTATAGATCTCTCCAAATTTCCAGTAGACCTCCTGAGTGACCACCGGCCCGAACAGCCTACACTACCATCTCATCCAACAAGATCTGGGAACTCGTGTCAAGAGTCTCATTAACTCAGTCTAAGAGTGAAATTGACTACCTAGTGAATAGTAGCATCTGTGTCCAAACTGGGTGCCTAAAAAGGCTGACGAGAAGCCATGGATTATCCAGACAGGGAAGTAGAGACCGATATAAACAACTTAAACTGGCTATAGAGAAAGCCGTGTACCGTACTGAGGATGCCTTTATAAAGGAAAAATATGAAGAGTGCGAAAGAGCTTTCTAGAAAGACGACTTGCAATACATGTGTAGAAGTGTGAGGGAATTAGCTAAAAAGAAGGATCTCAAGGCTTACTTCCTCCTTGACGAACAAGGCAACTGGATACAATCCAGAGATGGAATTCGCTCTTGATACAAAAAAGAGAACATTGAGAAAAATCTGAATCCAACTATCCTCCCTAACCCCAAATACTATCTAGTTTCCCCGTAATCTTTACAGACAAAAGTCCGTCCTCTCTTAACTCGGAAATAAAAGCAACAATCAGAAATTAATATAAACAAACCTGCTGGCCCTGATGGAATACAGCCAGAATTACCGAACGTCAAGTGCAGACCCCTCGTCGATCTATATCCCAAAATCCCCAAAGTTGCCTAATACAAAGTAGGCCATTTTTGCTATCTATGAGAAATATACTAAAAAGAGATCCCAGAATACAAAGCGAGTTTCCGACCAAACAGGTCCACAATTGACCGAATTTTCAAGGACCGTCAGATCGGGAAAAAAATCTTGAACTCGACCACAGTACCTACCACTTCTAGATTGATTTCAAACAGGCCTTTGACCCCATCTGGAGGGAAGATCTATAGCAAATCCTTCTTCACTTTGGGAACCCCCTTAACTTTGCCTCTCCGATAGACATGTAAACAAAGTTAAGAAGCCATGTTATGGCTGGAGAAAACCTTTACAAAAGCTTTGGAACATTACTTGTGTTCTGCAAGGTTGCTTGTTATCATCAGAGCTCTTCCATTATTTTGTTAATTTCAATCCTTTCACTCACGGACAACCCGACAGATACCCTCGTAGGGGGAGTAGGGACAGACAAAGTAGCTTAGACCGATAATACAGACCTAGTCGCCAAATCCCAGAGCGATTTCCAATCTCACACCGACAACGTCTAAACAATCACCAAACTTTTTAGGATGACCATTAACACCCCGAAAAGTAATGCAATGTGCTGCTCAAGTAAATACGCGTGACACTTAAGAATTCTAGCTTCAAAACTGGGATACCTATCTGGAGAAATAAGAACTTATCAACAACGCTCAAAGAGGGGCTATTCAACTCGCTGCTCATACCTATCGTCATTTGTGCGTGTTAAACTTAGACTTCTAAGACAGATGATAGTGCCACTTTGCTGTTTTTGAAACAAAATCACTACGACAGAGTACTGGTATCACTAGCCTGAGTTACTGGTATCACTAGCCTGGTAACACCAAGCTTCTCAGAAGCGTCACAGTAAAACATACATCCTCAATAAATAATACTCCAACAATTTAGATGGCTGGTATAAACCAAATGTATAGGAGCCACTTGTTTTCTTAAGATAACATTTCGAAGGTCGTGTACACAGCAATCACCCTGAAGACCTGGTCAGCAGCCACGATCTAAAATCAGAGTCTCATTCTCGATCGGCCCTTTGTGAAGAAAAAAAACAAAAATCTTGCCATCCACAATTATAAGAGAGGCCTGTTGGTTCTCGATCAAATTTGACACGAATAAAAATCCAAAAACTTCGTGTGAGCCTTTAGCGGGTTCAAATTCCGTCAAGTACGCATTGTCCGTTGTGTTGCTCCGTAGCGGTAACCCACAAGTCAGAGGTGCTACCAGATTTCACGCACCCTTGTCAAAAGAGATTTAATTTTGTAAATATAATCTTTTTACACGCAAAATCTTTCTCAGAAGCAGCCAGTCACACAGCACACACCACTGGCGGCTAGTTTAAAGTAACTGCTTTTAAATCGAATGAATGGAAAGTCAAGAGGTAATTTTCCTCTAGTCCTACGTCTAGATAGATCTGAGGTACCTCTCATGAAAAATTAAAGGCATTACAAACAATCTCAAAATTCCCTTTCGAGCCTTCACTCCCAATTGGAAAGCACAATGTTGCTTTCAATTTTCCTATGTTTCAAGAATTTCAATTAACATTGATGAAGGATGCTCTTTGCTTGCCATTAATTACCATGAAAGGTTTAGCAATTGACATAATTTGGACATATCCATCTTCAAAATACATCAAAATTTAACAAATATGACACAACCCTTAACATGTCAACATTTGAATAAAGTAATCTTCCCTTGGATTTTACGCTGATCTAGGTTTCTAAGTCAATGATCAATTACGACCTAGACCAGCGCCATCTTGTTCAACAGAAATGTTTGCTCAATTCCAATAGCCTAAATTCTTTGGAATAAAAAAAAAAAGCTCCGAAGCCTTTTTAGTTCTATATTTTAAACTTAACTAGCACCAGGTTAGGTTAGGTTAATCTTCAGCCTCCTGGCCGACAGATGTGAAAAAGGTACAAAAATCCGTAACGTAAGCTCTCATGTGAAGATAGGAAACCTACTGACTCGGTAAGTATAATGAGATACACTCGTTCCAGGTACCAGTTGTAGAGCGTGATTTAATTTTTTTGAGAGCTGAAGATTAATGATGACACGAGTGTTTACTATCATCATTATTATTGACGGCCTTGCAAAACTGCTCATGCCACAAAAGCTCGTTATCTCCATACCCAGGAGTTCCAAACATAAGTAATTTGTATAGGCAGACATTTTATTATTATACATTTTCAGTTTATTATTTCATTCTTTATATTTTATACTTTACATTTCTACTTTATAGATATAGCCACTTAGCTGGAAAAGGTGAATTTTCGCCCAATCACATATCTCTGATGATGTTATGCTTCTGCAAACATCACTAATGTTCAAAAACTCTTAGGCACACAATACTTCATTTTCAGAAAGTGAGATGCACCTTTTGATTATCGGCACGACAATGTAAAGACAACGTGGTTGAAGTCAATATATGGGACACTAACCCACTTCATCATGATAGAATATCAAAAGTTAAGACCAGAAAAGACCAGGTCATAATTTAATCAATTAAGCTAGTCGTAATCCCTTAGTTTACAATCCCTATCACTTCCATCTCAGTTTTTGTGCATGTTGTACCTCCGTACAACAATTTGTTTCAATGTGAAAAATAAAGCACATCATGCAATACACCCATAAATGTAATTAGATACTCGTGGAATCCGTGACAGCTACATATTAACTAAAGCAGTAAAATATTCAGCATCAGTCAGCCTATCTTTACTTTAAATCATACTGTGCTATCTTCTTTGAACTTAAACTAAATCCTGAGAGGCTTTGCCCCAGCCTATTAAACCCCCTGAAATTTAACAACCAGCAAAGACTTCTTTTTTTAAGTCCAGCATTTCTGCTAAAGAAAGAATCCTTGATAAAAATTAAACCAAACTGCTCAAAAGTGCGAAAATAATTTATTCCTTTATTCGTTTAAAAAACTTCTGGCATATGTTATTTCAAAACAAAAAACTAACATAAATTAGCTTCTATAAGATATCAAAGAACATTAATTATTATGAACAAGGAAATTAGCCCTAGAACAAACATACCTTACAATGAAAATGAAGCCAAAACTTAAACTAGACTGAAGATCACCATGCAGTTTAAGTTCTCTATGAAACCTACGATTTTGCGACGAGCCTACAGCTGTAACCTGCACCAGAAGGACACGATAACTATATAACTGAACCGATTAGTTTTGTTTCTATCCCTTCATCGAGACAGAATAATGATATTACTTTGATTTTCTCCTGGAGAATGATCTAAGCTTTCTTTGAAAATAGGAAAAGTTTCCTATTTGTGAGTGTTTCTGAAGTGTTTGCAGCAAATTTTTCAGGATAAAAAAGATAAAGAGCAAATTCCAAAAATCTCATCTGGATGAAGCTGAATAATAGTCGAATGTCTGAACATTAAAACCGTAGGACAGCAGAAAAAAACATAGCAAAAACTTGCAGAAAGAAGATAAACCTTAAGAGTGGTGTCGCCATTGATTTCTTCACCTATTACCAATTGACGTTTTTCAAAGTTTAGTTAAGATATTGATTTTTTTTTATTATTTTTTTTTCACCTGAAATGAGGTTCAACGATGAGAAACACTGCTTTATAAAAACTAAAGATACGAGTATTTACCACTAGATAATTCCACAATAAGCATTTTCGTTATGCGAATTTCGCCGTTTATGCAACTGGTCTTTATAGCACAATAACGACTGTAATAATAAGCTGGAAAAAAATACAGTTCGACAAAATGACTAGGGCTATAATGAGAAGAAGGCAAAGGGATTAAGGTCACATTATAAGGAGGGTGGGTCGCAAAAACTTGCTCATTTTGCCAATCCAACTGGGCTACATAAAGAGCAGAATGCTCTCAAATAAGGCGGAAGTTTTCAACACAATAATGTTTAACGCAAGAACTTAAAAGAGCGATCCAAGAGTGACATTCTGAGTAGAAGGGCTGGGGAGAACAGCGCGTAGCTGTGTTAGCCTCAGGCGGCTTGGTGCTGCGATGAAATGTCAGCAGCAATAAAAACACACAAAAGAACAGCCAAATTTTTGTGGAAAAATAAACAAAAACATGTTTAAAGAAAAATGGGAAAGGGAAAAGGATTGTGAAGCTTTGGCCAATTTCTCTTTTTTATTGGTAAATAAATAGATATCTGGCTCAAATTTAAAAGATCCTATTAACACTGGAACCTTCTTCTAGGCATATTGTTTCATGGTGTTCTCACAGTTTCAGAGCAGTTACTCGTTTAAATATATCCTATATCGCAACGATTCAGAGGAGAAAAAAAAATTAAGATATTTACAAAAAAATATTCTAAAAACTGTAACTATTCTGAAGATTGTTCCTGACGACAGTGACGGATGACAATGCTTCCTAATGGTCTCCAAGCTTTTGAGATTCTAAGACAAGGCCAATGAAAAACAAGTGGTAAAATTTAGTCATGCAAAGGCAGAGTTAGGTAGGAAAGGATTATCAGATATGAAAGTCAACAACACGAAAAGAACGACACCAGGAATTGAGAAATAAGAAGTTTCCAAGAACGAGGACGACACGCAAAAGTCACTTGGATTAACTTATATATAAAAAAGAAACAAGCTAGCTGTTAAAGTACTTTTAAGCGTGAAGAAAACACGTAAACATATATATATATATATATATATATATATATATATATATATATATATATATATATATATATATATATATATATATATATATAATATATATATATATATATATATATATATATATATATATATATATATATATATATATATAAAAATATATATATATATATATATATATATATATATATATATATATATATATATATATATATATATATATATATATATATATATATATATATATATATATATATATATATATATATATATATATATATATATATATATATATATATATATATATAGCTCTTATCCAAATAAACGGCTTGTTATACATTATATGAGGTTCGGCTTTTCCCGCACCTTCGGAAAATTCCACTGGAAAATTCCTTCCCCCCCCCCTACCCATGTAGTGTATTTCCTTTAGATGTAGTCAACCAAGGGAAATATACCAAGCAAAATTGTGGTTGAGTAACACGGGGTTAACCTAAATGGGGGTTGAGTCACATAGGTCAAAAAGATCTGCAACATTTTGCTATGGAATGAAGGATGGGTGAAACAGGAATGAAACAGGATTGCTATGGAATGAAACAGGGGACCAGAAACGAGCAGCAACATTTTTTTTGTTCCCTTATCAATTTGAAACTTATATCCAGAAGTCCTTGGGCCAAGGAAACTAATATACAATAAATAAACAGTTTTATTCGAACGATTTCGGCGTGTCCTCCTCGTTTTGAAAGTCTCATCTTTCTTGTTTCTCCGTGGCATTTCGTTTGTGTTATCGACTTTTTTTTTCTATAAACGATTCATTTTGGTCTTTGAAAGTCTCTGTCTCAATGATACTACATATATTTGTTATTTCATTTTAAAAGCTAAAAGACGCCTTCCTGAACAAGTTTTTATTCTACATTCTAACTTCAATGATTTTTAAGCATGTTCAAACGATTTTACTATGAATAAAACTTCTTTTGGTCACCTTGGGATTTAAATTTAAACCGTAAAATTCAATTTGTGATTTTAAACACTAATTTATTGTAAACGGGAAACAATTTATTGGTAAACACCATTTTATGGTAAAAAGACTTTTTATGGTAAATACAAGTACACAATTTAAATGTTTGAAATTGCTATATTACGGAATGTTCACCTTGAACTCTGATTCTTATTTTTTTCACAGTCTTAACTCATTAATTGGGTATATTTGTGCATAATTCATTAATTGGGTTAAGTAAGGAGACGGGTTGAATTTTTTAAGATACAAAAGGTCATCCTTCGAAAAAACTTTTTCGAGAAAAAACAACAGAACTCTTGAACCTAGTATAACAATTAATATATATTGCATGTGTTAAACGGTATGGGAAACAGTAAGAGAGGGAGTGGTATTCTTTTCTATTATAATATCTGTGCCCGAAAATTGAGCAGCTAGTTTTTCAGTAAAGGTGCTGTGATCAGCAGAATGGCAGAATAATGGAAATACAGGGGGTGAGAAACTTGGCCAGACATTAGGACGATTTTGTTAAAATAATGTAACAAGGATATTTCGATAGCCTGATAATCAATTGGAAGTACACGAAGGATGGCACCTAGACCTCACTTGAAGCAGTTCTAAAAGATTTGGAAATCAAAGTCAGGGAAGGCATTTGAACTGAAAGTAGAGCCTTCCTCATATGCGTTTTCCTGATTGCACTAATCCATACAGGTGCAGCATACAGATTAGTAATTTCAATAGCATTTTTTTATAGCAATCTTAGGGCAGACGGTTTTAGACCCCAAGTTGATCTGGCAGTACTAAGAAGGCGATTAAATTTTTGATTCGGAAATGATAATGACAATTTTTCAACTTTTAGCAAAGATTTGAGAAATATTCTGCCTAGCTCAATCGGTTGGGACAAATGCGGATTCTACCTGAGCCCATCATCCAACCGGAAACCATAAAGTTTAACAGCCCTAAATTTTGCCAATCTATGATCAACTTAGATACGGGGGGAAAATCACAAGAATGAGTATGATAAAATTGGGACTAATTTTCTGAAGTTCATTAAAAATCGACCTAAACTAAACCTAAACTGTCTTATGTCTTTTTTTTGTCATCAAAATTTGCTAAACATTTACTTATATCTGCAAAAACAAAATGCACCGTAAAACCCTGTAACTTGTAAATGTTTAAAATTGTATCTAGTGTAATAAAAAGTGATTTCGGTATGTAGGTCATTCATTATAAATTAAATGGATTAAACGGGTAAGCATCCTGCATTTTGCTTTAATGTTATATGCCATGTAAGGGGCCTGGCGTATTCTCCCCTCATCCCCCCAAAATAAATCCCCCCCCCCCCGTTGAAAATCCTTCCTCGGAAAAACCCTCTACGAAATCCCTCACTTCGACAATCCTCCCTAGAAATTTTTTCCCAAGTGGAAAATTAAGCAACCAGAGGGAAACTAAGACAAAAGAGAATGAAGAAAGAGGGAATGATAGAAATTCTGCCTATATTCCAAAATAGAAGTAAAATACATGGTTCAGAAGCAAAGACCGGCTCGGGCCAACAGCGCAGTAACCAAGACTTAAAAAAAGAATCTTGATAAAAATTAATAAATCTAGAGAATCGGTGTTTATGCTGATTTCAAATATACAAAGTCAATGAAGATTAATGTTGACATCAAACACCACGAGCCTGAGAAAATTTGCCTGATTTTCAAAAAAGGACGAGAACATTCTAAAAAAAGCAAGTGATCCTAAAGAAAATGACATCATTAGGTTCAGCTTATTGGAGAATGGTTTCAAAGTCCTCAATCGAAAAACGTGGAATTTTGCTTTTTTTTTGTTCTTGTTCCCAGTAGAAGGACCACGGGTGGGTTTTTTTTCCAGGAGTTATCGTACCAAACAGATGGTCCAGAAGATAGGGAGAGGGCTCAATCGAACACAAATTAAAAGTTCTATAATCCTTTAAAGTGACTAAAAGATGCTGCCAAGGAAAAATGACGTTTTTGTTGCAACAGACAAAGATTTTGCCTCATGGAGGACCAAGCTGTTATCGATTATAAAATCTGAGATAACTAATCGAGTAAAAAAAACAACTACACATTGAAGTTGCTAGTTACGGAGAAAGCAATGCCGCATGGTTGCACATTCGTTCCTCTAAAGTCACGTAGTCTATACAAGTAAAGGTACTTCAGCCTGACTAACCATTTGATGTAGTAAGTCTAGTGAACGATACCCAATGCTTTTTTTCTGTACAGGGTTTGATACTGTTTGCAAACTTTCTTTACGTAACTATTGCGTGCTCATTTGGAGTACGGACCTCTATCAGTTTTAAATTTGCTTAATTCGGACTTAAAAACTGAATTCCTTGTTATTTATTCTCGTTAACCGAGCAACTGTGCACATATTTATTTGTAAATTTTTCTTGAAAACGGCTATTATTTTATTTTTTTTTTTCTTTAATTGGCAGTCTGAAACTTTTGGCCTGAAAAAACGATCTAGATACGTCATGCGTTTGCGAAAAGTCGGTCAGAGTATTTTCTTAAAAAAAGAATATATGAGTAACGTCATATTTACGAGCACATTTCAAGAGCATAAATTACACTATCCCCTCCCCTCCAAGAGTGGTCGTATCGTTTTTACGATCTATAACGCATGTAAAATTACAAAAGATGACAAATGACTCTCAACAGCTAAAGAAAACGGCATGAAACAAGAAGCAGCAAAAATCGCATTGAATTGCACAAAAATGTTGCACAACAAAATTTGGTGTTAGATGACATAGAAGCTAAATTACAATGTAATGAAGGAGCTTGTTGGTTTAGCGTGTATCAGTCTGAGAAGAATAAAACGAAAGAATGATTTGCTTTCACGCCAGAATTACTTAATTCAATAGAAATTGCTGATTTTACACCCTAGAAAGAAGAAGTGTTATCTTAGCCTCTACAAAGAAACACAGGAAGAGGAAAATAAATTCATGCCTGAATTTATAACCACCATGGAACGGAAAGAAGTTAATTTGGTGTCATCTACACCAATAATGTCAACCACCATGTGTGGTCGTATCGTTTTTGTGTCTATAACGCATGAAGAATTAAAACAGATGACAAATGACCGGCAGAGAATTTTATGGTAAGGAGGGAACACGCCAAGAACCATGAAATAGAATGGAAATAGGCCAATGAATCAAAAATAGAACGAATAACAAGCTTAGAAAGTGAATTGGTACAAAAAGAAATCATATACATAAGAAAGGTAAAATATGTAAAAGATGATCACTGTCTTCTCCATTTTACGCAGTAATAATTGCGAAGAATGAACTTAGCACATTTATAAGAAACATGTCTTTATGCTATCGTCAGAATCGAGAAAATTCTACCACTCACTAAACCATCCAGACTTAAACTTTGACATCCAGAACAACCTTAAACTTAAACCAGACTTAAACTCACTAAACTTTGACATCCAGGTTATATGTAATGCAGGGTGTACCGGGGTTATGCTTAAACTGAATAATTGCATAAACACAAGCAATCCTGCGTTTTTCAATTGAATCGCAATTACGTTTCATCATCAAAAACATCATCAATACCCTCGGTAAAATCATGAATTAGAACACAGCTTTATCCTCATTTGGCAACTTAGTCCTTTGACAAGAGTCGGTTTCAAACTTATTTTGAATAAATAAATGATAGAGGCATAATACAAACAGTTGGTCCCCTTACCTCCAGAGCAAGGGGGCTCATGAAGGAGCACGAAAAGAAAAGCTTTTTGCGTAAATTCCAATCTCTTGTTTTCCACCCCGTAGCTGACTTGGTACTCACTTCACTTGAGCCAGTGCTTGAGCGTTTTATTCCTGCACATTACTCTCACTTCGCTTGGGCTGATGTCCTGGCCTTTGTCCTCGCAGCTGGCCCTAACTTTGATCGGGTTAACACACGAAGATTGAACACTCTAGCACCCTCGTAAGTGAAACGATATATATATATACATATATATATATATATATATATATATATATATATATATATATATATATATATATATATAAAATAAGTTGTCTGTCTGTCTGTGGATCAGGTGACGTCATGTTTCTGTGTCGGCTGACGTCATGAAATTAGTTGTCGTCATTTTTGCTTTGACGGTGACGTCATTCAAGATATTTAAGACATATGTTCACGTAGAAATCTATTAATGTTTAAGTTTACAATGACTGATGAACTTACCATGGCAAAAGCCGATGAAGATGCTCAAAGAGTCTATGCCAAAAAACTTGCTGCTGATAGAGAAAGTCAGAAAAGAAAGCGTGCCGAGGAATCAAAAGAACAGCAAGGAAACAGGCTTGAGGCTAAAGAACGCAAAACCGCGCAGTTAGATGAAGATCCACCTGGACAGCGAGAGTCAAAACATATCAAAACTGAAAATGATAGCGATGATGATTGGGTTTGGGATCTTGACTTGGATAAGGTCATCAATGCCTACCAGATTTTAGTTAAAAAAACAAAGGTTCGGCGATATGTATTTCATAGTGAAGCTGAAAAATAAAGAAGAAAAAGAAAACTGAAAAAAGAAAAAATGTAAAAAACTAAAAAATACTAAAAAGAAAAAACACTCAAAGAGAAATTACAGACCGGGACACAAATGACGACCGGGACAGAGGGAATATAAATAATGACCGGGACACTCAAGGAGAAATTACAGACTGGGATACCGGGACACAAATGACGACCGGGACACAGGCAATATAAATGACGACCAGGACACAGGTATTTAAGAATATCGTTCAAAGACAAATTTTTAATTGTAAGAAGACCGTTGAAAGAGAAATTTCTAATTGTAAAATAACTGAAGAACCTACAATGGCAACACCCGAGGAAGCTGCTCAAAACGAATGTATTCACGCCGAAGTAGCTGAGTTGGTAAAGCGTTATGTTTCAGGTTCTAGGTCCGAGAGGCTCCAGGTTTGAACCTTGGCTTTATCATTAATACAAAAGAAGAAAAAAACTAAAAAGGTAAAAACTACAAAAAAACTAAAAAGAAAATATATATATATTTATATATATCATCTTTTCCACAAAAATAATAATTTAGTGCTTCTGCTTAAAAACAGCAATCGAATTGATGCCTCCTGATACGCAACTATCAACAAAGTGGCAATCGTTGTGGTCGGTGATCAGTTCTTACCTCGGGATAATATTCTTTATAGGCGAAACAATCAGTTGACAAGAATTGCTTAAACTCATCGATGCTACGATGCCCTACAATATCCTGACGAATATAAATGACGCCCGGGACACTCAAATAGAAATCACAGACTGGGACACCGGGACACAAATGACGACGGGGACACAGGGAATATAAATGACGACCCGGACACAGGGACACAACTACAACGGGGACGCCGGGGGGCACAGAGGGATATATAAATGACGACGGCAACAAAGGAAATGGTCGATTAGCAATCACCATCAACAAAGCTCAAGGGCAATCAATAGAATCATGAGGTATAGATCTGAATAAGGATTGTTTCCCCATGGACCATTATGCGTTGCATGTTCAAGAGTCGGTAAACCTGACAATCTATTTATATGCACAGACGATGGGACAGCAAAGAATGTTGTATATTCGCAAGTTTTACGTAGTTAAAAACATATATATATATATATATATATATATATATATATATATATATATATATATATATATATATATATATATATATATATATATATATATATATATATATATATATATATATATATATATATATATATATATGTATATATATATATATATATATATATATATATATATATATATATATATATATATATATATATATATATATATATATATATATATATATATATATATATATATATATATATATATATATATATATATATATATATATATATATATATATATATATATATATATATATTCACAGGTGGGACATAGGGACACAACTACAATGGCGCGTAACGACTTACGCGCGCGGGGGGGCTTGGGGGGGGGGCGCAAAGCGCCTCCATCAACTAGGTGTTGGGGTGGCGCAAAGCGCCACCCAAACAGCTAGTATATATATATATATATATATATATATATATATATATATATATATATATATATATATATACAAAATTCAACTTAAAACTGTTCTAATTTTGTATATCTTTATCGACCATAAAAGAAAGAAAAAAAAATCTTTTTATATAATGTTTCCAAATTTTTTCCATTAATTCTTTCTGGGTTACAAATATTAAGGGTGTCTCATTAGTCACAGTTTGTTACTGCAAAATGTTTCCAATTGAAATCAATAGCGAGACAACATAATAATTCATTTTTAAGTGACCTGAAACTTAATAAGTTCACTAACCAGCGTTTCCCCACTTTCAGGAATATTTCTAGCTTTCTGTTCCATTTTCTGGAAGTTCCCACTGCTGGCTTTTCTTAAAACTTGTTTCTTGTCTTCACTACTCCAAGTAGTGTCTGCAGAGAGCAGGTCACGCGCTTTATTTTGTGCTGAGCATGGTGAAGCAGAACTGCTTACTGAACAAGAACGTGCTGTCCTCTGTTTTTCTAATAGCTGACTCACAATGGACTCAACAGTTTCACTGGTCTGCAAAGAGAAAAAAAGAACGATCAGTAAAACATATCCCTCTTTTAGAACTCCATGTTTCCAAATATATTAATCCATTTTCTACTACTATGCTCGATACTTAAAGGTGTATTACGTTTTTTGTTTTATGGTATATTGTATTACTCAATATGGCAAATGAAAAATCTACTACAGATCAAAAGTAAAATTCAATATAGAGAATGTGATATCGAACATTGTGATACCAATGAAAAGATGAAAGCAATGAAACAGAACAATGTGAAAGGATATTGTATAAAAGGGAGAGGCCGAACACCTTATTTTCAATCAAAAGATCCTATTGCTGAATGAGTTGAAAATTGCCATAAGACCTTGTACAATCTTATGGGACATTTTGTTCCCCCGTCATTGCTGTAGGACTATTGCATAATTTGCGGAATACCAACGAGTCGACAACACTAGGTGTTTTACTCATGATAAATTCTATAATTTATTAATGTCTCACCTATGCTTTACTTTTTGAAAAATTAGTGATTTTTGTAGCACGATTTGCATAAAAGGCATAAATTATACTTTACTTAATATAGTTGATAATGTCGATGACTCCCAGTCAACAAATAATTTTAAAACAAGGGCGGTGACGTAATACTTTGAAGAGACAAAAACCTAACATGAAGCGTCAATTTAATCGATAGTAAGAGGGGAAATATATATTCTTTTTTTAATACCTGAACCCTGATGGCTGGTGAGTATTTCTCGGAGCTTGAAGAGGCAGTTTAGAATCAAGTTTCATTTAAATATGATGAGTTTTATACATAGCTAGGTAAAGACCCACTGATCATGAGATTTTACGAATACCGATATTTAGCTGGCGTTAATCTGAGGAAATCAGATTTTTTGTTGAATCTTCTGATTAGCTGAAAAATTTTATGAAAAACTTTGATTGACTCAAACTACCGCTAGTTATATCTCACTGTTAGGAAAATCTGTGAATGGGCCTTAAGTGTAACCTGTTTTGATCACACCTGGGGAATACAGATGATGTCATTCAAATATTCCGGTTTTTGAGACTTGTTGAAACAGAAAGTGAGTTTCTAGTACCACCCCCGGCTGTTTAAAAAAAAAAACAATCTAAAGAAAAATCAATTTAACTTCAAATTAATTCAGGTCTGATGTCAGAACACATATTATTCGAGAGAAAACTAATAAGTAACAGGAATAGTAAGTAGCTACAAAAGATTCCTATAATCGAAGACGTTTAAAAAAATACTTATACTTAGTGGAGAGTATTTTAAAAGTTTACAAAGTATCAAAGGTTATGGATTTGACAGGAGGCTAATTATTTTACCACATGCGCATTAAAAGAACTCGCCTGTTCGTTAGTCTTAGGGTAATTTTCCCAATTCAGATGTAGTTTTGAATCTTAAAAAAATTATACTTAAGAATATACACGGAATTCGTATTGCGTTTTCAGACAACAGTAGTTACGTTTCACCTTACATTTTCGAATACCAGTAAATCTGTGCACAGGTCATCAAATTTTGGATTGTTCGTGAGCACATATTTTAGTTCAAAACTGATTCAGATTAGCGTTACTTCACATTAGCACTGGCATAATACTTAGATAGAATCATAAAAGGCACGTGAACAGGGAAAATCCCTTACAACCTCTAAAACATTCCGGATTTTTAATGATTTCCCTTGTCTGGTAAATCTTTAATAAAATCTCTTGGTGTTTTGTTTTATTTCGAATTTCTCCTAACTCCACGAAATGAGCTCCATTATGTATGTCTGAGCCAACGGTAACAGATCAGTCTACCTAAAACAAAAATTATTATTTAATGTGTTTCTTCACATTTAGAATATAAAAGCAATCATCTACCCAGGAGTCATAGCATTGAAATAAAAGGGTGTATTAACTTTTCAATCAATTCAACCATTTAATAACAAAGAAAATACTTGTTAAATTAAGAAAATCAAAGACTACTCCTATTAAAGTTATTTGACTTTTAACAGGACCTGTGGTTGTGATTGTATTAAAAGCAGACTAGTATATAATTTACAAGACAATACTTTCAGTAAAATTGATTACATTTTTATTTTCTATCTTTAGAATATTCAGATGTGGGCAAGCTATTTAGGTTCCTATTTCTGCCACTGTAACGAATAAAACCATCATCCTGCATAGGCTTCAATGATATTTTTCTCACTAAAGTGGATCTAGTAATAAGTGAAAACCAAAACAACATGAAATAATGTAATGTATGAACTTCAACAAATCTACCTGAAAGTGTAGTCTTGAAAAAAGAAGAAAATATAAAATGAATCAAGCAAGGTTGCAAAAAACAACTTTTGCCTTGGGGATTAGTCAGTGGGTGAATAGGTTACCAGGGAGGTGGGATAATCTTTAGCTAAACTTATTTTGAAAATATCTAGTTTACCTCAAGACTTCAACAATACTTTTGAAATTAGGTGATTTTTTTTTTTTGTTAAAAAAAATGCACACTTACAATAATAAAAGTAAATGGACCACCGGTGTCACCTATAGGAAAAATGTCGCCTATAGGTCATAGGCATGGAGCAGCACACGCGACTATTTTTTACGATAAAAACCTGCATGGACTTCTAGTCTAAGCCCAAGGCCAAAATAAGAACGGTTTTTGAGTGACTGAAAGCTGTATAAGGTCTGATGGTTTATTCTAGATCAAGTTTTGCGCCGATTACAAATATGCAACGGTACATTTTTGCAACAACACAAAAAGCGGTGAATTAGCTTACAAACCTGTAAATTAGCCTAGTCACCGTGACTGGTGCTATGTACCAAATCAGAGTGTTTTTTCTGTCAAATAAATACGGTTAGTATGAAAAGAAAACTGATTCTTAAACTTCCTTTTAGCGAAACCTAAATCCAATACACCCTTTATGAGACAAAAAGGGAAATATATCAAAATTTAGGAAAAGACATTAGGCACGTGTTACATGGGCTATAATGTCTTTCAAATTAATCCGAAGAAAAAGAATGGTGGCCAGTTTCTAGGTGTCAGCTGGAGATCGTAATGACAAAAAATGCATAAGTTCTTTTCTATCTTTCGTTGACTCAGATATTAGAACTGCTTAGGTAACAATTTCGCTGCGTAACCATATTTCTCTAATTTTAACAACAAATTAATTTTGCTTTCTTTCGTAGCAAATTTCAATACCGTAGCTCGGTCGTCCGAAGTTAAAACACATTCCTGACAAAACGAAGCAGTCTTTAATTGAATTCACCAGCCGGGTTTGTTCAGCATACTGCATCGACTGGTAAAATCCACAGAATCGCTAAAAGTCTCCTTCTCTATCTACCTTTGTGCAAATATAGCATTTGATTTCTAATCATTTGAGCCCCCTCCAAAGTTTACGCCACCACCTCTTCCATAAAACTTTATATACCCTCGGAGCAAAAGTTACAACCCTTAGTCCCCCCGCACTCTGAAGGGTGGGGGTATGTTAACTCCAAAGTTTGCGTTATTTGATCGTTGGACTATTTCAAAGAAAATACTTATCTCAAATTCATCGGATGCATTTAAGGAAAAGAGGGCATAGGGGGGGGGGATAGATACCCTCTGATTACTTTTGACTCTTGAAAAGGTAACTCAATTTGCAATGAAATGAGCTACCTCTGAACTTTATACGACCACCCCTTACAGAAAAACCTTAGATGCCTCCAAGGCATGACTGAAAATACCCGTTTATCGGATGCATTCGAGGAAAAAAGGGCCAGGGGTTTTATTTGCCCTCCGATCACTTTTGACTCCAAAAAATGGTACTATAATTTCTGACTTCCAATAGAACAAGGCCCTTCAAAGTTTATAAAACCATTCCTTCTGTATGGAGCACCCCAGGGGGAAAACATTAGCGCTTTATGGCCTCGAGTTTGGTGTGGGGAGGCTAGTTGCCATCAAATCACTTGACTCTTAAAAAAGGAACTAGAACTTTCAATTTTAAATCGTTTGAGTCCCCTCCGAAGTTTATACGACCACCTTTTCCGTAAAAACCTTATATGCCTCCGGGGTATAAGTTACAACCCTTCCCCCAGATTTCAGGGGGGTGGGGGTGTTCACCCCAAGTTACAGGGTCATCTGAACGTTGGACTATTTCAAATATAATGGTTATCTCAAAATTTTAATCGGATATATTTGGGGGAAAGGATGGGGGGGGGGGAGGAATGGATCTTTTTGATGACCCTTAAAAAGATAAATAGAAATTTCAATCTCTGATGTTTATATGACCATCCCTTACATAAACGCTTATATGTCCCCGGGCATAACTTACAACAGTTCCCCTGGTCTCTGGGGGGCTGTGTTGATCCAAGAGTTTTTGTTATTTGATCTTTAAACTATTTTAGTAATTTTGAGCTATTTGCCATCGGATCACTTTTGACTCTTAAAAAGGGAATCATAACTTTCAATTTCTGATCATTTGAGTCCTTCCCAAGGTTCATGCTACCACTTCTTCCATAAAAACTTTATATTTTATACACATAACTTATGCCCTGCTCCCACGGCAAAAGTTACAATCCTTCCCCGGGGCTCTTGGGGGGTATGTTGACCTCGAAGTTTTTTATCTGATCGTACGTCCTGCTTATCGGATTGTCAAGCTCATATCTGCAAAAATGTGGAATTTCTTATTTTTGGCCAGAAGAACGATCATGGATACGTGTTTATTTGTTTGTTTTCTTTTTCCCAGAGGTGATCGCATGAACCGAGTGGTCCTAGAATATCGCGAGAGGGCTCATTCGAACGTAAATTAAAAGTCGCAGTGCCCTTTTTAAGTGACCGAAAATCTGGAGGGCAGCTATGTTCCCTCCCATGCTCATATTTTCCCAAAAGTCGCTAGATCAAAATTTTGAGATAGCCATTTAGTTCAGCATAGTCCAAAAATATAATAGATATGCCTTTGAGGGCGACTTAATTCCCCATAGTCCCCTGAGGAAGGGCTGCAAGTTATGAACTTGCACATATGACAATGCAAACTTGCAAACAATGGACATATGAAGTTATATGTCCATTGTTTACATATATTATTGGTTATTGGGAAGCATACAGACGATTTCAGGGGGGATTTTTCTCGTGGGGGGTTGGGGAGAAGGGGTAATGTGGGATGATCTTTCCATGGGGGAAATTTTTCAAAGTGCAGAAGAATTTCCATGAAGGGGATGCTGGATTTTCCAGCATTATTTAAAAAACAATCAGAAATAAAATATTAAAAAGTTTTTTCAATTGAAAGTAAGGAACATTAAAATTTAAAACGAACAGAAATTATTACGTATATGAGGGGATTCGTCCCCTCTTCAATACCTCGCTCTTTATGCTAAAGTATTTTTAGTAATTTCAAAAGAGCTACTTATTCTAATTAAACGGCCTTTGTGATTCAGGGGTCATTCTTAAAGAATTGGAACAAAATTTGAACTTCAGCATAGAGAGAGAGGTATTGACGAGGGGATGAACTCCCTCATATTATGTATATGAAGGAGTTCGTCCCCTCATCAATACCTCGCTCTTTATGCTGAAATTCAATTTTGTTAAATAATGGCCGATATAAACAATAATTTGTTTGTGTTATTTTTCGGTCAATCTTAGCATTTAATTTTATTTTAAGCAGCTTCATAACTATGATTCTTTCTGATAATAAGCCAAAGACATTGTATGTCTTCGGCTTGTGGTTGTTCTGAAATAAAAAAAAAATCCAACTGAAAGTAAAGAACAACGTTAAAGCTTAAAACGAACAGAAATTCTTACGTATATGAGGGGGTTGCCCCTTCTTAATGTCTCACTCTTTAGGCTAATGTTTGACTTTTAGTTCCAATTATTTAAGAATGACTCCTGACACACAAGGACCGTTTAATTAGAATAATAAGCTTTTTACACATTCACAAAGACTTTAGCTTAAAGAGAGAGGTACTGAAGAGGTGACAACTCCCTCATATATATACCAAGAACCAAAAGAAGAATCTCAGAAAATTGTGGTTTCGGATATGAAACGGTTATTATAGGTTATTATATGGTTATTATTAGTTAAAATAAAGTAAAATCAATATGGAAATTTGTTTTAATTGTTCATATACGGTGAGCCAAGTTCAAAACCTGCCTTAATTCAAAAACGTTCAGAAATTAAATAAAAAAAAACGAAGTTTTTTTTAAAACTGAAAGTAAGGAGCGATATTAAAACTTATAACGAACAGAAATTATTCCGTAAATGAAAGCGGAGGTCCCCTTCCCAACACCCCGCTCTTTACTCTAATTTTTTTTTTATTGTTTTAAAAAGGAGTAATCGAGTAAAGAACGGGGTATTGAAGAGGGGACAGTTCCTTTCATATACGGAATAATTTCTGTTCGTTTTAAGTTTTAATGTCGCTCCTTACTTTCAGAAAAAACTTTTTTTTATTTAATAAAATATTGGAGCCGTATGGCCTTTACTATTAACTATGTTTAGATGAACTATGTTTATGATTCATCTTGTCCTTTTTTCATATTTTAGCTCTTATTCTGAAAAAGTTTTCCCGTGAGACACTGTGATTTCCACACATTGATGCCATATTTAATGAAGCATTTGCTTTGATCATCTTTTTTATTCAATTCGATTTTTATCTTTATTAAATTTCTTATATTACAGAAAGTCAAATTTTAATTTAAGGCTCATGTTCCCTCTGGAAACTTTTTCCTCTATCTTTCTACTAGCCTAGAGCAATGACATTTCAACTTAGACGATGATTTTATACCATTCGAAAGCTGACAGCGCCTAAGCCTTTTTTTTTTTTTTTTTTTTTTTTTGCTAGGGCACTTTGTATAAAGGAAGTTGTCGAAGTCACTTCGGAAGGGGCTATTTCAATTGAAAATCGGAAGTGCTAGTCCCATTTTTAATTGTGGAAAGTGACTGGTGGGCACACACACCCCCGCGTCCATTTCAAAGTAGCGACATTGTTCAGTATTATATTGTTCAGCGGGCAAGCACTACAAGTTATAATAGTTTTTAGTTTTTATGGAAGGGGTAGTCGTACAAAATTCGGAGGTGGCTCAATGAATTAGAAATCAGAAGTTCTAGTCTCCCTTTTAAGATTCATAAGTGATCGAAGGGCAACTAGTCCCCCCCCACGTCCTTTTTTCCCCAGATACATCCAAAAGGAATTTTGAGACATTCATTTTGTTCAAAATAATCCCAAGATCATATAACAAGGTCTTCGGGGTTGAAGAAATCACTCAGAACCAGAGGGCGAGGGTTGTAAGTTATGCCTGGGGGCATATAAGGTTTCTATGGTAGGAATGGTCGTAAAAACTTTCAAGGAGGCTCATTTAATTGGAAATTGAAAGTTCTAGTTCCTGTTCAAGAGTAAAAACTGATGAAGGACAACTAGCCCCCCTCCTGCATGCCCTCTTTCCCGCAAACGCATCTGATCGCAATTGTGATAGGCATTATGTTCAAAACAGTCCAAAGAAAATATATCAAAGCCTCCTGAGTTGACACAATCCAACAGAGCCCTGAGGCAAGGGTTTCAATTTATGCCCTGAGGGCCTATAAGGTTTTATGGAATGGTTGGTTGTACAAACTTCAGATGGGGCTTGTTTGATAAGAAATTAGAAGTTATAGTGCCAATTTTGAAGATTCAAATGTCATTTAAGGGCAACAAACACTCCCCCCCCCTTCCACGTCCTCTTTCCCCCAAATACATCCGACAGAAATTTTGAGATAACCATTATGTTAAAATATTCCACAGATCATAAAACAAGGCTTTCGGGTTGAAAGACCCCCAGGGCAAGGGTTGTAAGTAATGCCCTGAGGGCATACAGGATTTTTATACAAGGGGTGGTCGTACAAACGACAACCCTAAAAGGAGGCTTATGGAAATTGCAAGCTCTACTTCCCTTTTAAGAGTCAAAAGTCATAGAGAGGAAAGAGCCCCCTCTCCCCGACGCCCTCTTCCACAGACGCATCTGATCGACATTGTGAAATAGCCAGTTTGTTGAAAATAGCTCAAAGGACACATAACAATACCTGCAAGGTTAAAGCAGCCCACCAGAGCCCTGGGGCAAGGGTTGTATGTAATACCGTAGGGGTATATTGAGTTTTCATCGGTTGGGCGGTCGTATAAACTTCAGATGGGGCTTGTTTAATGGGAAATTGAAAGTTAAAGTGCCATTTTTAGGAGTCAAGTGATTTGAGGCCAACCAGACGTTACCCGTACCCCCACGCCCATCATTTCCCAGAACAAACATTCAATCAAAATTTTGAGACATCTATGTTTTTCAACATTGTTATAAGGTCGAGTAATTTTACCTTTGAAGATTTCAACCCCCTTAAAACCCTCAGGGCAAAGGCAGTAAGTTAGGTATTTTGTTCATTGTTTTGCATATCGTATATGTTATTGAGGAAGGTTCGCATGTTTGACCTTTACTTCCCAAAAAGGCTGAGGGCATTCAGGTGAGCCTTTCAAAGAATGTTGAGGGGAGTGTTGAGCTAAATCGAAACACGTTATGTGTATACGGATCGTTAAAAAGGCATAGTTCAGAAAATAACTAAGCCTATTAATTTGGAGCTTTCAGGAAACGATAAAGGATATGATCAATTGACCAAAAAGGCAATACTTGCACTCTACTACTATGACTACAACTACCACCACTACTACTGCTACCACTACTACAAATAATACTACTAATACCATACTACTGCATTTACAATATTGAGGAAAAATTTTAATCAAATCAAAAGACACTATGGGCCTCAACATGGGCATTAACTTACAGGGCTTGTTGTGAGGTATGTTGAATTAGCCGAAAGACTATATTTGCATCCTTTTGCTACTGCTTCTACTCATATTACTGCTACTACTGTCACTAAAGCTAAGGCTACTATCTTTAATTCTACTGCTGCTACTACTTCTACTATTACTGCTGGTACGACTACTACTGCTACTAAAGCTAAGGGTATTAAGGCGAAAAACTTGGGGGATATCAAAACTGTATTGAACTAAATCTGAACACACTATGCCCTTACAGGTTGTCAAAGGAACATGTTATCAATAATTCAGAACGATTGACGGTATTAAATTGAAACTTTCAGCGTGCGTTAAAGAGAATGTTGAAGAAACTAAAGGTACTATGGGCATACTGCTGCCAATATTACTACATCTCTTGTTATTACGCAAGCTAAGGGTATTAAGGTGAACTTCCAAGGAATATTGAGGTGGATGCTGAACTAAATCAAAAGGAACTATGAGGTGTGAATTTTCAAAAATGTGACAAAGCAATATGTCAAGAACGGCTTACACTATCAAGTTAGGCCTTTAAGGGTAAATTGTGGCAGATTTTAAGCTAGCCAGAAAGCACTATATACTCCCTAGTAGTACAACCACTGCAGTTACTGCAACTAATGACGTTAAGGATATCAAGGTGAAACTTTTAGGGAATGTTTAGGGAAAGTTTCAACTAAACGTGAAAACTAAATGTATACAGGTTTTCAAAAGGCTATATAAGCAATCAAAGGCAGCGCAACTCTATAATAGCTAGCAATGTCATTTAAACTTTTAAAGGAGCTAATTCGATTGGAAATTAAAAGTTTTAGTGCCCTTTTTTAAAAGTAAATCAAAATTGAATCTCGGGAAAGCAGCCTTCCTCCCAAACCCATTCCTTTTCCAAAGCCATCCAATGAAAATTTTGAGACTGACACTTTTTTCAGCATAGTAAAACAGAACATAACTATGTCTCTTGGAATATTGGTTATATTAGCCCCCCACAGTTGTCTAATTTTCCCATTATACTTAAAAAATAAATAAAAAAGCACTGGGTTAATGGTTGCCAATGAGACACCTCAGCAATATCTTGAGAACGACTGGGGGTATTAAGTTGACACTTTCGGGGCTACTATTATTACTACTTTAGCTCTTTCAGTTTGAATATATCAAAAGAGTGTAAATGCATCCAGGTTGTCAAAGTGCATAGATATAATTTTTGGGGAATAGTGCAAGTTTTGTTTTTAGGTCAGATCGAGGAGGCAAAAAACTAAAATAAAAAGTACTATTTGTGGTAGGATTAAAAATCGTTGAAGAAGTTTCATTGACATGCATACAAATAGCAAAGCAAACTATAGATTCTTATAGACGAAACCGAGAAGATATTAAAAAATCCTTGAAAAAGACTATGTCACTAAAAAACGAACGGAAATTGATTTAAAAAACTTTTCCCTACTAAACAAGTTTTTAAAGAAAATTAAAGAGATCTATTAAACCAAAAATGAGCAGAAATAAAGTCAGAATGATGAGCAAAATGATGTAAAAAATGAGCAGAATGATGTGAAACTTTATCTACCAGTACGAGACCAAAACGATGAGCAACTTTTACAGGAGGATCTTGACTCTCTAACTTATTGGTGCGAATCTAATTCCATGTTCATAAACCCTTCTAAGTGTGTTGTTCTACACTATGCTCGTAAACTCCCACCTGTGCATACTTACCAGCTGTCTGGCGTACGAATCCCTTCTAACGAAATAGTGCGTGACCTTGGCGTTTACTTTGATACCCAATTGAAATTTGATAAGCATGTTTCGGAAATTGTAAAGAATGCAAATTATCGTTTATCGTCTATAAGGAGAAGCTTTAGTAGGTTTAACCTTCGTAATTTCTTACTACTATACAAGTCAATGGTCCGTCCTCTTCTTGAGTATAATACTTCTGTTTGGTTTCCATTAAGTCAAACGGATGAGCATAGGATAGAAAAGTTTCAGAGAAAGGCCACTCGATTGGTCCCATACCTTCAGCGCCTTTCCTATCCACAGAGACTTTCTAGGCTTCAACTCCCGTCGTTGAAGTTTCGTAGACGTCGCAATGACCTTATAAATGTGTTTCGTGTAATTAAAGGAGTGGACGATATTGATCCAAATTTATTTTTTAAATTTAGCCATTACCACTCTACTCGTCAGCATGATTATAAATTATATCCCCCAAAACCACTGAAAAAAATTGGTCAATTATCTTTCGTAAGTAGAGTTGCCGGACCATGGAATGGTTTGCCTTTGGAGGTTGTCGAGGCAGAGAGTGTTCAAATTTTTAAGAGTGCATTAGTAAATACGCCTTTTTATTTAGACGCTTTTGTTGTGTAGTGTCGTGTTATTTAGAAGTTTTTGCTGTTTAGTTTAACGTTGCCAATTTACTTCAGATTAGTATTATGATTTTGTATTTTTGTGTTTTTGCGACAAGCATTGATGATTACCGCTATTCGTAATAATAAATAAATAAATAAAAATATAAACTTCCTAGCAAACTACAACAAATCACTATCAATAAATAAATGAAACCCAAAACGAACAGAAATTACACCACATAAGCGAGGTAGAATCAAAACAAGCAAAAATTAACATGAGTAGGGTTGACAACTCCCATGCCTTCCCAGGACTAGAACATAATTCGTACTTTATTGAAAAAAAAGACCATGAGTTGTCAGTTTGATGTACATATACTGATATTTATTCCTTAAAGTCTTCATAATTTTGCATTTATTAAAGTAAAAAATATGAAAACATTTTTATGTATTTTGTTTCCAGTTGTGCAAATTATGTTCTGGTCATCAAAAGGCATGGGGTTGTCAACCCTACTCATATTAATTTTTGCTCGTTTTGAGTCTACTTCGCATATTTATTGTGATTTCTGTTCGTTTTGGGTATCATTTATTTATTGGTGGTTATATGTGCTAGTTTTATGCTTGGAAAATAATTTGAAATTATTTCTGCTCATTTTTGGTGTAATAAGCTCTTTACTTTTCTTCGATTTTTTTTTTTTTTTTTTTTAGCGGGAAAAGTTTCTAAGTTAATTCTCATAAAAACCAAAGCAAGTACCAAAATCGCTAATGGATAGATCTGAAACCAATACATACATCGATTACGACTTTTTTTTCACTCAGTGCAAGTTATAGCAGTGGGCTTACCGTGAAAATTAAAGCCATCTTAGAAAACATAAACCTTAAAACTTAGCCCGGAAATTGTTTGTCTTTTTAAAATGTCTGCGCAACCAGTTTAGAAAAACAGTTGTAGAAAAACTGATGAAAGTTATATATTTAAAATCAGCACTAAAATACGATTTTTTTATGTAACTATTGGTATCAAAATTCCATTTTTTAGAGTTTCGGTTACTATTGAGCCTTGTCGCCCCAGAAGAGCTAGAGAACAGCTAGTTTTAAATAATTTCTCTTTCTTTAGTTTATTAAATCATATTCTTAAGAATCTCAAAAATGAATATCAATATATATATATTTGACAGTCAATCCCCATTCGTTTATTGTTCCGTAATTTTGGTTATGATAGTGTTTTTTTTTCAATATTACAAGAAATTGAAAAAAGAAAAGCTTTTTAACTTAAAGTAAGGAGCAACATTAAAACTTGAAACGTACAGAAATTACTACAATTATGAGGGGGTTGCCCCCTCCTCAAAACCTCGCTCTTCACGCTGTTTTTCGGCACTTTAAAAGAAAGTTACTTATTAACCCTTGTGTTTCAGGAGTTGTTTTTAAAGAATTGGGACAAAATCAATACTTTAGTGAAAATTATATTTTTTATACTCAAAACTATATTACCACTTTATACTTTTATATATGTTATGTTTATACTTTTCAAAGAGTTCGTGGTAACGAACTGTAGTAAGGAGCGACCCGGCTCAATAGTCACCAAAACTCTAAAAAATTGAATTTTGATATCGATAGCTACGTCAAAAGAATCGCATTTTAATGCTGATTTTAAATATATAAGTTTCAGCAAGTTTAGTCTTACCCACGAAAAGTTACGAGCCTGAGAAAATTTACATTATTTAAGAAAATAGGGGGAAACACCCCCTAAAAGTCGTAGAATCTTAACGAAAATGACACCATCAGATTCAGCGTATCAGAGAACCCTACTGTAGAAGTTTCAAGCTCCTATCTACAAAAATGTGGAATTTTGTATTTTTTACCAGAAGACAAATCACGGGTGCGTGTTTATTTGTTTGTTTGTTTTTTTTTCGTTTTTTTCCCAGGGGTCATCGTATCGACCAAGTGGTCCTAGAATGTCGCAAGAGAGCTCATTCTAACGGAAATGAAAAGTTCTAGTGCCCTTTTTAAGTGACCAAAAAAATTGGAGGGCATCTAGGCCCCCTCCCACGCTCATTTTTTTCCCAAAGTCAACGGATCAAAATTTTAAGATAGCCATTTTGTTCAGCATAGTCGAAAACCATAATAACTATGTCTTTTGGGATGACTTACTCCCCCACAATCCCTGGGGGAGGGGCTGCAAGTTACAAACTTTGACCAGTGTTTACATATAGTAATGGTTATTGGGAAGTGTACAGACGTTTTCAGGGGGGATTTTATTTTGTTTGGGGGTGGGGCTGAGGGGAGGGGGCTCTGTTGGAGGATCTTTCCTTGGAGGAATCTGTCATGGGGGAAGAAAAATTCAATGAAAAGGGCGCAGGATTTTCTATCAATACTATAAGAAAAAATGAGAAATAAACATGAAAACGTTTTTTCAAATGAAAGGAAGGAGTAGCATTGAAACTTAAAACGAACAGAGATTATTACGCATATGAGGGGTTCTAAAAATACTTTAGCATAAAGAGCGAGGTATTTAGGAGGAGATAAATACCTCGCTCTTTATGCTAAAGTATTTTTAGTAATTTCAACCATTTATTTTACGGCCTTTCTGATTCAGGGGTCATTCTTAAAGAATTGGGACAAAACTTACGATTTAGTGTAAAGAGCGAGGTATTAACGAGGGTACAAACCCCCTCGTATACATAATAAAAATATAAGATTATGAAAGTTTGTTACGTAAGGTAATTCTTAAGTTACGTATATTTTTTACTAATAAAAACATTCCTCAAAAATTAAAAGTTCTAGTTGCCTTTTTAAGTAACCGAAAAATTGGAGGGCAACTAGACCTCCTTCTCCACCCCTTATTTCTCAAAATCGTCTGATCAAAACTAAGAGAAAGCCATTTAGCCAAAAAAAAGAATTAATATACAAATTTCATTTTAATAATTTATGTGCGGAGAGCCAAAACCAAACATGCATTAATTCAAAAACGTTCAGAAATTAAATAATAATAAAATATTTTTTTAGCTGAAAGTAAGAAGTTACATCAAAACTTAAAACGAACAGAAATTATTCCGTATATGAAATGGGTTGTCCCCTCCGCAATCCCTCGCTCTTTACGCTAAAGTTTGACTCTTTGCTACAATTCTACTTTTTAAAACAATTAAAAGCTTTAGCGTAAAGAACGAGGGATTGCGGAGGGGACAACTCATTTCATATACGGAATAATTTCTGTTCGTTTTAAGTTTTAATGTCGCTTCTTACTTTCAGCTAAAAAAATTGGTTTTTTTTATTTAATTTCTACTAAAATCTATACTTTAGATGTTACTTTGCTACACTTTTAGTAAAGTCCAGCTTTACTACAGGTTGAAACGTCTACACACCGATTTACTTCCAAACCCAATGATTAAAGTTACGCTTTTTGCTGTTATTGTCCAGTTGTTAATAGCAATCATTAATAGCAGCTTATAGGAGAAGATTTGATGCACTTTTTTTAAAGCTTGAAACTTCTGGACAACTTGAGAAATAGGAAAAATGTGGACAAACAAACGAGAGCAAAAGTGAAGAGCAAAAGTTCCAGCACTTTATCTCTAAATATTTCAAGATAGACGTTTAACTTGAAATATAGGTTACTAAACTTTTTTTTTCTACGTCAACGGTCCTTCTCACTATTTTGTTTTTATGGAACTTTATGTTCTACTTTTGATTTGTTAATAAGTGACGCCTAAGTAACTTCTATCGATGGATCTAAGACGATCCATCGACTTTTTTTTCTGTTTTGATTTTTAGTAGAAATGTGACAAATAAATCAAAAGGAGGGTTAAAAGTTTAGCTGTAAATGTTCCCAGAGATGGCAATAAAAAGAAATTAATGTCAAAAGATACACTTTTTGCAACTCATAGGAAAAAATGTAAATCATCCTATTAGATCTTGAAACTCCACCAAACATTTATAAATCAAAACAATGCGGACAAACAAACGAGAGCAAAATATAAAACGTAAGAGTAAACGGTTACTGTAAATATTTCAAGATAAACGTTTATCTTGAAAAATGGTTTACTAAATATTTTTTGTTGTTCCTGCTTTAGCTATTCTTCACATTATTCTGTTTTCTTATGGACCTTTGTGTTCG
This sequence comes from Artemia franciscana, assembly GCF_032884065.1. NCBI lineage: Eukaryota > Metazoa > Arthropoda > Branchiopoda > Anostraca > Artemiidae > Artemia > Artemia franciscana. The sequence goes on from NC_088867.1 coordinate 37,986,286, forward strand.
TTTATTAATTTGTCTGATTGTTGGATAAGTAATACTTAAGAAACTTCTGAAGCTAGACCTCTGACCCGACATATCGAATTTTCTTTCTGTTTCAAATTTTATATATCTATCTATCTATATATATAAAAATAAGTTGTCTATATGTGTGTCTGTCAGGTGACGTCATGTTTCTGTGTCGACTGACGTCAAGAAGTTAGTTGTCGTCATTTTTGCTATGACGGTGACGTCATTAAAGATATTTAAGACATATATGTTCACGTAGAAATCTATTAATGTTTAAGTTTAAAATGACTGATGAACTTACAATGGCAAAAGCCGATGAAGATGCTCAAAGAGTCTATGCCAAAAAACTTGCTGCTGATAGAGAAAGTCAGAAAAGAAAGCGTGCCGAGGAATCAAAAGAACAGCAAGGAAACAGACTTGAGGCTGACAGAGAAAGAAAGAACAGAAAGCGTGCCGAGGAACTACCAGAGCAAAGCGAAAGCAGACTTGCTGCTAAAAGAGAAAGTGAAAAAAGAAGGTGTGCCGAGGAATCACAAAAACAGCAAGAAATCAGGCTTGCTGCTGATAGAGAAAGTAAGAAAAGAAAGCGCGCCGAGGAATCACAAGAACAGCAAGAAATCAGGCTTGCTGCTGATAGAGAAAGTAAGAAAAGAAAGCGTGCCGAGGAATCAGAGCAACCTGAAAGTTATCGCCTGGCATTCAGGTACAGCCCAGTCGATGATTATAGCTTGAGTAGATGTGTTCAAATTGGGACAATGTCTAAAATTTGTCCCTATTGCAAAGCCTTGAAATTCAATGGTGAAACAATGGGAATGTGTTGCGCCTCAAGAAAAGTTAAACTTCCTCTATTGGCTGCACCACCAGAGCCATTGAAGACTTTCCTTATGGGAACTACGTCAGAATCTAAGCGTTTTTTGTCAAAAATCAGAAAATACAACTCATGTTTCGAAATGACGTCGTTTGGAGCCCAAATCAAAAATCCAGATCAATTTATGTCTACTTTCAAAGTAAAAGGGCAAATTTTTCATAGAGCAGGGTCCCTTCTACCATTCTCAGGCGAGAATCATAAATTTTTACAATTGTACTTCATCAGTGATAGAAATTCTGAATTGAATGCACGTTGCGAAATTTCTCCCAACGTTGAAAGGACAATCGTTTCCCAATTGCAACATCTTTTCCACGAAAATAATAATTTAGTGCGTCTGTTCAAAACAGCCATCGATTTGATGCCTACTGATACGCATAAAATTGTTATTTCCGCTGACAAAACGCCTCCTGGCCAACATGTGCGTAGATACAATGCTCCAACTATCGACGAAGTGGCAATAGTTATGGTCGGTGATCAGTTTTTACCTCGAGATATTATTCTTCATAAGCGAAACGCTCAGTTGTTAAGAATTGCTGAAACTCATCGATGCTACGATGCCCTACAATATCCTATCATTTTTTGGGATGGAGCCGACGGCTATCACTTTAATATTAAATTGATGAATAGTAATGCAATGCATTACTATTCCTATAGACTAATGATTCAGCAGGATGAAGAAAATTATATTTTAAAATGCCGTGAATTGTTTCACCAATTTGTCGTTGATATGTATGCTAAAATTGAAGCAGAACGTTTGCTATATATCCGCCTGAATCAGACCAAGCTCCGCTCTGAACAATACATTCATTTGCGAGATGCAGTTATAAATGACGGTAATATCACAAACGTTGGAAGATTAACGATTTTACCTTCGTCATATGCTGGCAGTCCCCGTCATATGCATGAATATGCTCAAGATGCTATTGCGTATGTTCGTCTCTATGGTCGTCCAGATTTATTTATTACATTTACATGTAATCAATCTTTGGAGATACTGCAGCTTTTACTTCAAGGACAATCGGCGGTTCATAGGCATGACATTACGGCCCGTGTCTTCCGGCAAAAGTTGAAATCACTGATAAACTACATAGTAAAACTTGAAGTGTTTGGGTCAGTGCGATGCTGGATGTACTCAGTGGAATGGCAAAAACGAGGTTTGCCACACGCACACCTACTAATCTGGCTACATAAAAAAATTACTTCGAACGAAATTGATGATGTGATTTCCGCTGAAATACCTGACAGAAATGTCGATAAGGGGTTACATGATATTATTGTAAAAAATATGATACATGGACCTTGCGGTGCACTGAACGGAAATTCACCATGCATGGCCAAAGGAAGGTGCACAAAGCAATATCCTCGACTTTTAGTATCCAACACAATTACTGGCAATGATGGTTAACAACAATATAGAAGAAGATTTACTGAAGATGGCGGTAAAACAGCAATAATAAAGAAGCGTAACGGTACCACCATCGAAGTAGATAACCAGTGGGTTGTTCCATATTCCCCATTATTATCAAAAACATTTATTGCACACATAAGCGTTGAATACTGTAACTCCGTAAAGGCAATCAAATTAATATGTAAACACGTCAACAAAGGCAGTGACATGGCAGTTTTTGGCTTGCAGCCCGAAATGAAAGATTTCGACGAAATCGTACAATATCAGGCTGGAAGATACATAAGCAGTAATGAAGCTGTTTGGCGAATTCTTTCATTTCCGATACATGAACGTAGTCCAGCTGTTGTTCACTTAGCGGTACATTTACAGAATGGTCAACGTGTTTATTTCTCGGAAACCAACGTGCAACAAAGAGCCCTGAATCCACCGGATACAAAATTAACAGCTTTTTTTCGCTTTGCAAAAATGATTCTTTTGCAAAAAAACTGCTGTATACTGAAGTGCCTTCGTATTACACGTGGAATACTAAAAATAAAGTTTTTGAACGTCGAAAACAGGGTAAGTCAGTCGACGGCCAACCTACCATCTTCAAAGATACCACGATAGGAAGACTCTATACCGTTCACCCCAATCAACATGAATGCTTCTTTCTACGTCTGCTTTTGGTGAATGTACCCGGTCCGACATCCTTTGAGTATTTGAGAACTGTAAACGGTACTATACATGACACTTACCGTAGTGCATGCCAAGCTCTGAATTTATTGGAGAATGACCAACACTGGGATAACTGCATCAATGACGCGTGCGAAACGTCAACCCCAAGTCAAATTCGTGCATTGTTTGGCATCATTTTAACAACTTGCTCTCCATCAGCTCCTACAGAGATATGGGAAAAATATAAGTCAACAATGTCCGAAGATATACTCCATCGAAAACAGTTAGAGACGTCAGATATGACTTTTGATTTTACATCAGAAATTTATAACTACACTTTAGTTATTATAGAAGATTTGTGCGTACGTATGGCAAACAAACCTCTTCAGGATTTGGGAATGCCTTCACCTAACCGTATCGCTGCTGTTTCAACATGTGTAGAATTGGATCGTGAACAAAGTTACAGTACGAGTGATCTATTGTCGTATGTACAAAATAACATTTCCAAGTTAACGTCGGAACAAAAAGACATTTATGATACGATAATGCATTGTGTCGATAACAACGTTGGAGAAATTTTCTTTTTGGATGCGCCAGGAGGTACTGGTAAAACGTTTGTGATAAAACTGATTCTGGCATCAATTCGATCAAAAAATGATATAGCGTTGGCAATTGCGTCGCCCGGAATAGCCGCAACATTGCTGCCTGGTGGAAGAACTGCTCATTCCGCTTTGAAATTGCCTCTGAATTTGCATTCTACAGAAACTCCCACGTGCAATATTTCCAAATCATCTGGGATGGGTAAAGTATTGCAGCAATGCAAACTTATTATTTGGGATGAGTGCACAATGGCACACAAAAAATCGCTCGAGGCTCTGGATCAATGCTTGAAAGATTTGAGAGGGAAGTCGAAACCCTTTGGCAGCACATTAATATTGCTTGCGGGAGATTTCCGGCAAACATTACCTATAACACCTAGATCAACTCCTGCAGACGAAATGAATGCTTGCCTGAAAAATTCTAATTTATGGGTACACGTAAAGACATTAAAATTAATGAACAAATATGCGTGTCCGATTGCAAAACGATGACTCTGGTCAAACATTTTCAGATCAATTGCTGGCAATTGGAAACGGAAAGCTCCCAGTAGACTCAATTTCAGGACGTATACAACTACCTGCTGATTTCTGTAATTTAGTGACGTCCAAAAATGAATTGATTGAAAAAGTATTTCCGAATATTCTAAAAAATTATAAAAATAATAAATGGCTAAGTGAAAGAGCGATTCTCGCACCCAAAAATATAGACGTCCACGAAATCAACAATATTGTTTTGACCAAGATTCGAGACCAGGCAGTCCTTTACAAGTCAGTCGATACAGTTTTGGAACCAAATGAAGCGGTTAATTATCCATCTGAATTTTTAAATTCCATAGATCTTTCAGGGTTTCCACCACACGTGCTACAACTAAAAATAGGCGTACCAATAATACTTTTAAGAAATATCAACCCCTCCAAAGCTTTGCAATGGCACGCGACTTGCCGTAAAAAAAACAATGGAAAACCTAGTAGAGGCCAAAATCTTGAAAGGGCTTTTTGAGGGTGAGGCTGTTCTTATTCCTCGCATTCCCATGATTCCAACGGATCTGCCTTTTCAATTTAAAAGATTGCAATTCCCAATTCGATTAGCATTTGCAATCACCATTAACAAAGCTCAAGGTCAGTCATTAGAAAAATGTGGTATAGATCTTAATGCTGATTGTTTTTCCCATGGACAATTGTGCGTTGCATGTTCGAGGGTCGGTAAACCTGACAATCTATTTATATGCAGCGACAATTGGACAGCGAAGAATGTTGTATATTCGCAAGTTTTACGCAGTTAACTTGTATTGTATCTATCTATCTATCTATCTATATAAAAACGAGTTGTGTGTATGCATGTTTGTTTGTTTGTAAAAAGAGCGTTTGCATATGACGTCATTATTAGTACATACGGCTTTGTATATGCACAGACAATGGGAAAGCCGAGAATGTTGTATATTCGCAATTTTTACGTAGTTTAACTCCTGCAGACGAAATGAATGCTTGCCTGAAAAATTTTAATTTATGGGCACAGGTAAAAATATTAAAATTAACTACAAATATGCTCGTCCGATTGCAAAACGATGACTCTGGTCAAACATGTTCAGATCAATTGCTGGCAATTGGAAACGGAAAGCTCCCAGTAGTGGGAAAGCCAAGAATGTTGTATATTCGCACTTTTTACGTAGTTTGAAACACAAATATAAATCTATCTATATTCACAGGTGGGACACAGGGACACAACTACAATGGCGCGTAATTAATATGGCGCGTAACGACTTACGCGCGCGGGGGGGCTGGGGGGGGGGGCGCGAAGCGCCCCACAAACTAGGTGTTGGGGTGGCGCGAAGCGCCACCTCAACAGCTAGTATATATATATATAAAAATAACTCGTTTGTGGGTTATGTCTGTCGAGTGACGTCATGTCATCATGTCGTCATGAAGTTAGTTGTCGTCATGTTTGTTATGACGATGACGTCATTAAAGGTATTTAAGAAAATCGTTCAAAGACAAATTTTTAATTGTAAGAAGATTGTGGACGGAAAAATGTTTAATTGTAAAATGATTGAAGAACCTACAATGGCAACAGCCGAGGAAGCTGCTCAAAGAGTCTATGCCAAAAAACTTGCGGCTGATAGAGAAAGTAAGAACAGAAAGCGTGCCGAGGAATCACAATATCTATCTATATATATAAAAATAAGTTGTTTGTGTGTCTGTGTGTCGAGTGACGTCGTGTTTGTGTGTCGACTGACGTCATATTTGTCGACTGACGAAATTACAGACCGGGACATCGGGACACAAATGACGACCGGGACACCGAGACATAGGGAATATAAATGACGACCGGGACACTCAAAGAGAAAGCGACCGGGACACAAGGAATGTTCGATTAGCAATCACCATCAACAAAGCACCGGGACGCAAATGACGACCGGGACACAGGGAATATAAATGACGACCAGGACACTCAAAGAGAAATTACAGACCGGGACACCGGAACACAAATGACGACCGGGACACCGGGACACAGGGAATATAAATGACGACCGCGACACTCAAAGAGAAATTACAGACTGGGACACCGGGACACAAATGACGACCGGGACACAGGAAAACAACAACAACGGGGACGCCGGGGGCACAGGGGGATATATAAATGACGAAGGGGACACAGGGAATGTTCGATTAGCAATCACCATCAACAAAGCTCAAGGGCAATCATTAGAATAATCAGGTATAGATCTGAATACGGATTGTTTTTCCCATGGACAATTGCATGTTACATGTTCAAGAGTCGGTAAACCTGACAATCTATTTATATGCACAGACAATGGGACATCGAAGAATGTTGTATATTCGCAAGTTTTACGTAGTTAAAAATATATATATATATATATATATATATATATATATATATATATATATATATATATATATATATATATATATATATATATATATATATATATATATATACATATATATACATATATATATATATATATATATATATATCTTTCTATATTCACAGGTGGGACACAGGGACACAACTACAATGGCGCGTAACGACTTACGCGCGCGGGGTGGGGCTTGGGGGGCACGAAGCGCCCCCACCATCTAGGTGTGGGGGATGCGCGGAGCGCCACCCCAACAGATAGTATATATATATATATATATATATATATATATATATATATATATATATATATATATATATATATATATATATATATATATATATATATATATATATATTATATATATATATATATATATATATATATATATATATATATATATATATATATATATATATATATATATATATATATATATATATATATATATATATATATATATATATATATATATATATATATATATATATATATATATATATATATATATATATATATATATATATATATATATATATATATATATATATATATATATATATATATATATATATATATATATACTTAAGTTAGAGTTTCAGTGTTTTACAGTACTAATTTTGATTTTATCCCAATTGAGGTTGCTATATTATCAGTATATTTAAAACACACTTAATGAGGAGTTGTAAATTTTATAAACGGAATGTTCCGGCTCTGAAGTACGACAAATATTCCGGAGTAAGTTACTTTTTTTTCTTTTTTTTTTTTTTTTTTTTTGCTTTTTCATCAATTCATAAATCGACAGATGAATGAAATGAATGCTGCATTGATTACAAAGGTTTTTGGTAAATTTTCAGCAGATGATATGATTCTTATGAGAAAGAGTTCGTGTTATTAAAAAAGTTAAAAAAGTTATAAAAAGACTTCGTGTTACAGCAAAGTGGCTTTTTCTGTGATTTTAAGCCACAAATATCATTCTTGCCCCAGAGAGTTGAAATGCTTGGGAATGCAAATTCTATGATAATATCGGTAAATTTTAAACACTGTTAATGAGGAGTTGAAAATTGAACATCACTCACCTTGTAATTTTTGGTCTGTTTTAGTTTAATCGCTTTTAATTTTTATTTTTAAAGGCAAATCCTTATTTAATTTTGTTTTTGGGATACCAACATGAAAGCAAATTTCTACTTCGACAAAAATTAAATGCACCAAAATTTCTTATGTGTTTTACCGTTTTTTTTTTACTGTTGGTTGAAAAAAAAAAAATTAAACCAAAATGCAAGAATCTTCTAAATATGGCCTTTGTCTAAATGTGGTTGCGAATAATATTTTAGATTTGTTTTCTTAACTAGCTTTCTGATCAGTAGTCCTTACTCTGGGCTTATTGGGCATTTATTTATATTTAATGTGACAGTAAAGAGCGACATAATGTTTGCAGTGATAGTTACTTGCGCAGGCTATGATGTCATTTTCTGTCACAGACGAGCCACTCATCTCTCATGGTCTATACTTTGAGTTTCTATATCCAATACCTTGTAACAGCACAGTGGATACAGCCTCGCCTGGAAATCATCAGGACTGCGGTTCAATCCCGGCTGTTGCAAGGAAATAGGAATATTAAAATTTGAGTTCATAATTTTTTTTTTCGGACAGTTAATTTTTCAAGTATTTCTTAAAGTAAAATCTTTAGTTCTTTGATCAAAAGTCTCATTTATTTTAATTAAAGAATTTTAAAACAAAATCCCTCTCTCTGGCTGTTTTAAACTCTTTATTGTGTTTCCAAAAAGTCTTAGATTTTCAATATCTTTTTCTGTATCTTTTCAGACTTTTTCCCTCTATATATTTCCCATAGCCTATATATATATATATATATATATATATATATATATATATATATATATATATATATATATATATATATATATATATATATATATATCATTGTCTATATCTGCTTGATATAAGGCCTAGGAGTAAACTATATTCACTGTTTTTTCTTTTGTTCAACAAAATAAAAAAAATTATTCAAATTGTTTTTCTCTATCTCTATTTTTGACAATGAATTTTCTTTCAAATATTCATAGACATTAAATAAAGTTAGGGGTTTAACCACAATTCAGTTTTATAAAGTATAGTTTCTTACCGTATAATGTTGAACCCTTGAATGCGCTTATCTATTATATTTTATTTGTTGTACAGGGTTTCCTCAAAAATGTCATGCCTTACTTAAAGTTCTTACTTGGTAGCGACGCCTTCGTAGAGAGAACCAGACGTCAGCGCTGTTAGTCGTCTCCAGAGTGGCGTATTTTGGGTGAGGGTTGGACGCTGTGAGTCGATTGAGGATGATATCCATCCGTCTCAGACGTGAAGTTGGATCGAAGTCGAATAAAGTCGGGCAGCTGTTACAGTGGGTAGGCGAAGTAAATGACGTATCCGTCTTCCGTGCCTTGTCAAGCCACCTAATGATTTCAATTTTGCGGAGGTGTTTTGTCTGGGCAGTATCTACTTTCATCATCTACGACTGAGTCAAATGCCAAGTCTCTGACGAGTACAACATAACACTTGTTACTGAGGCACAGTAGATACGAGCTTTCGTGAGACGGCTGATCTGGGGTATGTGGAATATTGTCCTCAGCAGGCGGCCGAAAACGGCACTCGCCTTTCTCACCCTTGGTGATACCTCTGCAACTAGATTTCCGTTTGAGCAGACAATTGAACCAAGGTAGGTGAACTGCTTGACTGACTCAACATCTTGGCCACATACTTCCAAAGTTGTCACGGGGCTGCAGGGTGTCCTGTCCTCAGCCAATCATAACCAAGATTATTGAAAAAACAGACGAATGTGGATTGACAGTTTAATATATATATATACTGATATCCATTCTTGAAAATCTTAGAAATTTTGGATTTATTAATGCAAAAAAAGAGACAAACATTTAAAAACTGTTTTTTTTAGTAAAACATAAATTATGTTCTGGCTGAAGAAGACTTCATCCCCATTCCTCTTAAATACCTACATTCGTTCTTGAGATATTGCTGAGAGGTTTTATTAAAACCAGCATGCACAAAATGCCTTTTGATTTAGTTACAAAGCAACATATACATTCTGTGAAAGTTTTTACTTTATATCCTATTCCAGTTCTTAGATATTTCGCCTGGCTATCTTGACAAAATGGATGTACTTAAACAATTTAGATTTATCCAATACCTTTTGGCTGGTTAAAAATCCCCCTCAACAATCAATGAAAGTTCCATTTTAGCACCCCAAGTTGTTCCTGGGATATAGATATTGCGCCCTTTTAATAACCTGCATCGACATTGTGTGTTTTGTTTCAGTTCAACATTCTCTGAGATTTTAACCAATATACGTTTATTTTCATTACTACTAGCAGTAGTAGCCGTCACAGTAGTGGTAGTAGTCTTAGCTACAGTTGTAGTAGTAATAGTAGTAGTAGTAGCTTGCGTATAGTGGTTACTGGTTCATTCAACATCCCTGAACGTACCCTTAAAGTTTTAACTGAATACCCTATACCAGTGGTTCTCAAACTTATTTAGACGCTGTACCCCTTTTTGCCCACAAAACATTTTAGGCACCCCTTCTCAGCTACCGGTATTAAGTAAACTACAACTAAAATATACATAAATTGCCAGACCTAGAGATACAGTGTTGTTCAAAATTTTACGTACTTACAAGGGGTATGCGTACAACAGTTTGAATACCACTGCCTTAGATCATCCCTAGGGGCATAGTCATTAGACCTCCCAACTACGCTGAACCAATTGGCTAATCATGCCCTTTGTAATTGTAACTACAATTACCGCTGTATGGGACTTTGACAGCATCAAATACTTTGCTATAGCAAACAACAAGACAATCCCTCGGAACTGGAGCAATCCCAAAGAGGCAGGGATAGACTGGCTGGTAGGCTTTCAAGCTCGACATCAACAACTGTCACTACGTAAGCCTGAACCCACAAGCTTGGGTGAAGCAATGAGCTTTAACAGGGCTAATACTGGACAGTTCTTCTCCAACCTTAAGTCGGTTCTAGAAAAGTTTCCTAAAAGTTTTATCCTCCTTAATACCCTTGCTCTAAGTAGTAACAATAGTGATAGTATCAGTAGCAGCATAAGTAACAACATACACACAACACCTACTGCTTGTTTTTTTAGCATCCCCTCGACACGCACTGAAAGTTTCAACTTCATAACCTAAATAGTTACTGGACATTATAGATACATCCTAGAAATAGTGGTAGAAAATTAGGTAGTATTGGTAATATTAGCAGTTGTAATAAATTTATTAGCAGTAATACCATGCTCACATTGCCTTTTGGTCAGTTGAACATCCCTCTCATCATACCTTGGAAGTTTCCATTCAATGCTTTAAGCTTTTTGTAAGACATTGCTGATACGCGCTTTTGAAAACCTATGTACATATAGTGTCTTTTTTAGTTACACTTCCCCCTCAACATTTGGTGAAATTTCCAGTTTTAAACCCTTAGCTTTAGTATTAGTCACGATAGAAGCAGTAGTAGTGGTTGCAGGTGTAGTAGTAGCGCCTACCTTTTGCCTTATGGGTAACTTATCATCCCCCTCATCATTCCCTGGAAGTTCCAACTAAATACCCTAAGCCATTCCAAGATAGGCACTTTTGACAACCATTATGCGCCGAGTGTGTTTTGATTCAGCTAAACTTTCCCCTCAGTATTCCATTAAATTTTCCTCCTCATGACCTAAGCCTTTGTAGTAGTAAAGGTCATAAAAGTAGTAGCAGGAGTAGTAGTAGCCGTAGTAGTTTGCAGATAATTTCATTTCATCAGTTGAACATCCCCCTCATTTTGCCCTAGGAGTTGCAACGCAAGATACTACTTTAGTGTAAATTGCCTCGCCTTTGGCAGGTCGTTCACTCAATGTAATGGGAATGGGGGCTGGAGTTTGCCCCCATTGGCAATTTCCCCCCTCTGGAAAATTCACTCAGTGGAAAATCTCCTCCAGATAATTCCCCTTCCCCCACATAAATTTTGCTGCGAGAGCAACATTTTGGTTTTGTCGTTTTTTTTTTTTTTTTTTTTTTTACTAGAACCCCGATTTCAGCTTATTTCTAGAAAGTGGTAAAGGGTAACCTCTGCGGTTTTTACGGAAAGTGTGGACCTTAGGCTGGATTGATGAATATGACTATACATTTTGGAAAGCTTCGTAGAACTCTTGTCTGGGGCCAAAAAGGATGGATTTTGCTTCTCGTTGAGCCAGAGCCTATAGTGTAGGAAGTGAGGAGAAGTTTTATAGCCTATGTCAGAGAAAACTATCTCAAGCTATGCAGTCCAGCTTTCGTTTCATTAAACCATATTTCTGCTTTCGAGGGGGAAGCTCTGTTCTAGCAGGCAGGCAACAGTTTCAAATTGAAGATGGACTAAAATCTATAAGTGTTAAATATATGCAACAGTTACTTGGCCTCACAGCCAATATATCTTCTTTGATTGATAAATGGAAAATTTAATGAAACAATAAAGTGGCATTTTCCCACGGGTCCAAAAGTGCTGCAATCTATTGTTTCTATCCATTTCTGTTCTTGATTTCAGCTGAGTTTATCATTCTGTTTTTCGCACTTGGGATTGCAGTAGAGAAATGGTATCAAATGAGCCTCTTAAAAATTACAAGTTCTCTCATTGCTAAAGAAATTTGAGTTTATCCTTTGCTCCTTTCCGATGACACGTTATGACACGTTAGAAACTTGGCCTACGGCAAAAATTCAACTTTTGAACTAAGACCGATCGATTTTTTTTTTTACGACAGTCGATAGCTCTTGATGAGCTGATCAATGTATATGTCATCCATTTTTTGGAAGAATCATCTTCGGCAATGAGGGGTTCGCAACTTTTTCTAGTTAGTGTACCTATTACAAATACTGAAGAGAGAATAATGAGGACTTTTTCCCAAGACAGTGAACGAGAAAAACATATTTGAATATTTCGGCCCTATATCTAAGGGCCGTCTTCATCATAGAAAATAATAAACAATAACACACTTACAATAAAAGTGTCCGGTTAAAAATCCATTTTTTAAAATAGCCTACGCATCATTACTTCTTAATGAATTAAATAAAAAAACAAGTTCTTTTAAATGAAAGTAAGGAGCGACATTAAAACTTCAAACGAACAGAAATTACTCTGTAAAGAGCGTAAAGAGCGAGGCGTTGAGGAGGAAAAGCCCCTTTCATGTACGGAGTAATTTCTGTTCGTTTTAAGTTCTAATGTCGCTCCTTACAATTCATTTAAAAAAACTTGTTTTTTTTTATTTAGTTTCTGGACGTTTTTTCATTAATGCATGTTTTGATCTTGACTCTCCGCACATAAATAATTAAAACGAAATTTGCATATTAATTTTTTTTGGCTAAATGGCTTTCTCATAGTTTTAATCGGAAGATTTTGAGAAAAAATGAGAGAGGGAGGAGGTCTAGTTGCCCTCCAATTTTGTGATTACTTAAAAAGTCAACTAGAACTTTTAATTTTTTTACGAACATTTTCATTAGTAAAAAATATACGTAATTTACAAATTAACTTGCGTAACGAACTTCTATATTCGTATGTTTTTATTGTGCATATGAGGGAGTTCACCCCTCGTCGATACCTCGCTCTTTACACTAAAGCTTAAATTATGTCCCAATTCCTTAACAATGACCCTTGAATCACAAAGGCCGTAGAGTAAATAGTTGAAATTACTTAGAATACTTTAGCGTAAAGAGCAGCGTTTTACGAGGAGGTAAAACCCTCATATGCGCAATAATTTCTGCTCGTTTTAAGTTATAATGCTGCTCCTCATTTTCAGCAAAAAAAAAAAACTTTTCATATTTATTTTTTCATTGTTTTTTAAATAGGCTAAAAAAATCCTGCGCCCCCTTCATTGAAAGTCTCTTCCCTCATGAGAAGTTTTTCCTTGGAAAGATCTTCCCACGTACCCCCCCCCCCACCTCAACTCTCCCTCCCAAACCAAAAGAATCCCCCTGAAAACGTCCGTACACTTCCCAGTAACCATTACTATATGTAAACACAGGTCAAACTTTGTAACTTGCAACCCCTCCCACGGAGACTGCAGGGGAGTAAGTCGTCCCCAAAGACATATTTATTAGGTGTTTCGACTATGGTGAATGAAATGCCTATCTCAGAATTTTGATCCAGTGACTTTGGAGAAAAAATGAGCGTGGAAGGGGGCCTAGGTGCCTTCCAATTTTTTTGATCACTTAAAAAGGGCACTAGAACTTTTAATTTCCGTTAGAATGAGCCCTCTCGCGACATTCTAGAGCCACTGGGTCGATACGATCACCCCTGGAGGAAAAAGAAACAAAAAAAAAAACGCATTGATTTTTCTTCAGGCAAAAAATGCGAAATTCCACACTTTTGTAAATAGGAGCTTGAAACTTCTACAATAAGGTTCTCTGAGACGCTGAATCTGATGGTGTAATTTCGTTAAGATTGTACGACTTTTAGGGGTTGTTTTCCCCTGTTTTCTAAAATGAGGAAAATTTTCTCAGGCTCGTATCTTTTGATAGGTAAGACTAATCTTGATGAAAGTTATATATTTAAAATCAACATTGAAATGCGATTTTTTTATGTAACTATTGGTATCAAAATTCCAATTTTTAGAGTTTCAGTTACTATTGATCCGGGTTGCTCCTTACTACAGTTCGTTACCACGAACTGTTTGATAAAATGAGGCGACTATTATCGTTTAAAGTGCTCTACAAAAAGATAAGAAAGGAGACCGAAATAAAATCAGAAATAATACTGCAGAGTGATAGGCCTAAGTCGATTCTTGGCTTTATTAAAACTATGATGATTTGACAAGAAAAACAAAAACGGAGGGCGCAAAAAAAGATGGAGAATCCAATATCCAGCTTTTCATCCGATCCCCGACACTACATCCACCTGCAAGCTTTTCGATCAGCTGTTTTAAGGGAACTCGCAGACATGTGTTATACCTCTCCTTATTAGTTATGTTTTAATCGAGGATCAGGGTGCACAAATGCCCTAGCTGTAATGCCAAGCACTTTGATCGATGCTGATTCTTTTTAGAGAAAGCCTTGTCCTAATCAGATACGATATTAAACGCACCTTCGGCCATCTTGTCTACGCAGCCATGCTTTTGAAAATAGCTAAACACCCATTAAATCCCACAGTTATCTGTTCTCTTCGGGATTCATAGTCTACCCTTCATTCCCTCTCCTTCATAGAACCACACTGTTTTTGTCTTAAAAATTTATCTACAGCATTACTTAGTCTAACATACCATCATGCTATGTAATTTGGCTCCAACAGAAATTAAGATATTTCCTCAGTAATATCTTTCATTCGTATCACCTTTTTTTTTTAATTTTACTAAAATTAGTAGGCGCTTCTCGTTTTTCGAAGGCATATTCATAATCTACAGTTATTCATCTGCAACTCTACAACCACTCTGTTTCAGAAACCTGTTTACCCCACTATCATTTTCATTCCTTTTAGTACTTTTTCCAATTCCTCTCCGCAAAATAAATCTTCATTCACCCCAAATTTTCCAAAATAATGTAAATCTTTTCGATTGCATTACCTACAAATTTATCACAGTTTGGCACATACTCAAAAGGTTCTGGCCAATTTCTGTATCACAACTGAGGTTTCGTTCTTCTCTTTAACTCGAGCAAGTCCAGACTGACAACTCCCTCTTAATTTCTTAACATTCTAATATGAAATATTGCTAGTACGCCGTCTGGCTGCATCTTTCAAATTCTCAGCAGTTTCGTCCATGCCGTCCATTTCATATTTCCTTAATTCACACTTTAATGTCTTCTGCTACTTCCTCTAGTTTCCTTTTATTCTTGTAATACCTATCCCTCAAAAGCTTCATGAACAAGTCACTTATCTCTTTTACCAAGCTTAAAGCGTGTTAAAATGTCCCTAGCTTAGCTTCTAACTTTTAAGCCAGAACTTTGTCTCTTAATCAATGTTTCTTTGAGATTGACCATACTTGATGTCTAATTGATAGCCAGGATCTTTGGAATTAACAAAAACAAGGTGATACGCTCAAGAACGGCTGAGAGCAGAAGAAAGTGGCCGATCAACAGAGACCTCCCGTGGAAATAATGGGTTTCTTATTTTAAAATATCATATTGCAATGTTTACGTCTTGCAATAATACGCCTAAAACATAAAATGTATGTATCCAATACATTTTAAGCTATAATTGTCGCTGTAAAAAAATTTTCAAGGATTCTCACTGATTTATTTTGATGTGTCTGTAGTAGTTTTACATGTGCACAAAAAAAACGTAAGAGATACGACCGTTGAGTAATCTAAATCATATAAATATTAGTTCAATAGAGATAAATCCTTTTATTTGATAGTAAAGCAAACAAAACATCTCTAGATATTTCGGTCACATATGCAATGGCCGTCTTCAGCAGATAAACTTTTATTAACTCCCCTCCTCTCCAAAAAAAAGAGAAAGAGTGTTTTGCAAAATACATAGATGCAATAGATTATGTAAATTTTACATATAATTAGTCGAGATGATAGAAATGGAAAAAACAGAAATTATAGAAATGAGTAGAAAAAAAGGTAGCGGTTTGATTTGATCCTACACACCTTATGCTCGTAAACTTGGCTCTACCGGCATCAATTTTTTTAGTGCCATGTTTTTACGATCGAATACCGTAAACTCAGTTTTTGTAATAATTAGTACTAAGTAGTAGGAACCAAACAATCAATTAGGTAAACCTGTATTTGAAATCAAATATTGAATAAGCGCGGGCGAGTCTTTCACTATGACAGACACGGCAATATCATCTGCAAATAGAACTGCAGGACCGCTTTTCCCTTGTACATCGGGAAGTTCATTAATACTTAAGAGTAGAAACAGACCCAATATAGATCCTTGTGGGAGACAAATATCTTCCAGGTTAACTATTTTTGGTAAATAACCGCCAAAATCCACCGCGATCTGAAGACCATAAATGATTTTATTATTTCTATTCCTCTCTCTCATTCATCTCCATTTGCCATTTTATTAAAAGGAGCGTCAAGGTTTAGAGAATCAAATGTTTTTTGTTTTTTTTTAACTTCAAGAACATAGTCGATATGTGGTAACTATTATTTAACTATTCACTCTAAACGATTGAGATAGTAAATCAGATGAGGAAACTGATAGCATATTAGACAAATACATAGAAGCTAGTGTGACACGACGCACAATTCCGAACAAAAATGGCGAATTATATGAAAAATATGATAAATTATAGGGAAAAAAGTACAAATCTCAAGAATCGGAGTGGTGACGCCTTTCCCTTGAGATAACAACGACAGATGCGCACATGTATTCTTATGAAAAAAGAAGAATCAAGAAGGCTCGGCCCATATTCTACCGTAAAACTGTATGCTTAAAATTTTAGTACCCACAAAATATCGTCGACAACCAGGATTTTGAGGAACTACAGGGTAACTGTTTTAAGAACTTATGTACGATTTAAGAAGGTGGGTCCATTGCACATTTCCAGAAATATCAGGATTTCTAATTTTCCCCATATTTTCCCGTAACGTTCATGAACTCTTTGTGCTTTTTGGTATTTTCTCATATTTGCCTCCGGTGCATGCATGCAGAAGTAAATTCCTATATACGTGCCAGCAATAAAACAAGAAAATTACATGCTAGAATGGCTAAGCAAAAACGAAAGTTAATGAAGAGGTGATAGTGTCAATATTTGAAGTTCCGCCATGAATTCAAGAAATTCGACCAAAAGATTTCATATTATTTTCTAAAATCCCACTTCAGCTCTGACAGAATGTTATTTATTGTTAATTTTTCCCTTTTTTTTATTCCATTTATGTAACTCTCACATTACTCTCACATGGTATTCGCAAATTTTTCAAAAACCATTAAAAACTTTAAAGTTATTCCGTATATGAAAGAGGCCGTCCCCTCGTCAACGCCTCGCTCTTTATGCTAAAGTTTTTTAGTGTTTTAAAAAATAGAGCTGTGAGAAATAGTCTAACTTTAGCGTAAAGAGCGAGACGTCGACGAGGGGACAGCCTCTTTCATATACGAAATACTTTCTGTTCGAGTTTTGATGTCACTTCTTACTTTCAGTATGCCACTCCTTACTTTCAGTACGTTTTTCAAATAATGCCAGGAAATCTGTCCCACCTCCACGGAGAAACACCCTCACCATGAATATGTCCTCTAGACAATTTAATCCCGGTGAAAACTTACCCCGGACAATTACTCTTAACCACTCCAGGCGTAAAATTGAGACGGAAAAGAGAAAGCAAGACATATAAAAATAATTTTGTATAAGAATTCTGGCAACTTCCCGCAGTGTATTATTTCCCCTTACAAGGTCACTCCCTAGAAACTTCCCACTCCACGGAAAACTCCCCCGTGGAAAAACCCCCAGCAGAAAATTTATCCTCCCCCACCCTAAAATGTATGCATGCATCCCAGTAACAAATACTATGCGTAAACAACGGGCAAATTTTATAATTTAAAGACCTCTCCACTGGAGCTGTGGTGAGAGGGGGGGGGGGGGGTCATGTCATACCAAAAGGCATATTTATTGGGCCTTTAAACTATGATTAATAAAATGGCTATCTCAACATTTTGATCGGACGATTTTGGGAAAAAGTGGCGGGGGAAGTGGCCAAGTTGCCCTTCAATTGTTTGGCAACTTAAAAAGGGCACTAGAAATTTTTATTTGCGTTCAAATGAGCCCTCTTCTGGCATTCTAGGGCCACTGGGTTTATACGATCACCCACGGGGAAAACAAAAAAAAACAATAAAAACAATAAATACGCATCCGTGATTTCTTCTTCTGGCAAAAAAAAATACAAAATTCCACATTTTTGCAGACAGGAGCTTGAAACCTATCCAGTAGGGTTCTCTGATACGCTGAATCTGAGGGTGTGATTTTCATTAAAATCACTTGACTTTTAAGGAGTACTTCCCCTTTTTTTCGAAAACCAGGAACATTGTCTCATGATTGTAATCTTTGATGGGTAAGACAAAACTTAATGAAACTTATATATTTGAAATCAGCATAAAAATCCGACTCTTTTAATATATCTATTGGTATCAAAATCCTTTTTTTTACATTTTTTTTTATGTTTCGGTTACTATTGAGCCCGGTCGCTCCTTACTTACAGTGTGTTACTATGAACTGTTTGAACCGCAATTTTCTCAGATTTTTCTTTCGGTTGTTATTACGTATATGAGAGAGTTGCCACCTCCTCACTACCTCGCTCTTTACGTTAAAATGTTTGTGAATTTATGAAAAGCTTATTATTCTAATTAAACGGTCCTTTTGTGTCATGAGTCATTCTTAAATAATTGGAACAAAAAGTCAAACATTAGCGTGAAGATTGAGGTACTGAGAAGGGTGCAACCCCTTCATATATACAACAATTTCTGTTCATTTAAGTTTTAATGTGGTTCCTTACTTCCAGTTGGAAAGAACCTGTTTTTTTCATTTAATAACAACCACAAGCTAAAAACATACAATTCTAACTTTAGCGTAAAGAGCAAGGCACTGACGAGGGCAGAAACTCCCTCAAATACATAAAATGAGGGGTTCGGCTCCTCGTCAATACCTCGCTCTTTGCGCTAAGTTCGAATTTGTTCTAAATCTTTGAGAATGCCCACTGAATGACAAAAGCCGCTAAATTACAATAAATAGTTCTTTTGAAATTACTAAAATACTTAAGCGTAAAGAGCGAGATACTGACGAGGGAACCCCCTCATTTAACTAATAATTTCTGTTCGTTTTGATTTTTAATATTTCTCCTTACCTTCAGTAGAAAAAAAACTTTTTCTTTTATTTAATTTCTGATTGTTTCTTAAATAATGCTGAGAAATCCAGTGCCCCCTTCATGGAACTTCTCTTCCCTCATAAAAATCTCCTCCATGGAAAGATCCTCCCGCGTAACCCTCTCCCCCGGACACCCGCATCAGAAAAATCCCCCCTGAAAATGCCTGTATATTTCTCAATAACCAATACTATATGTAAACAATGGGCAAAGTTCATAGCTTGCAGCCCTTCCCCCGGGGACTGTGGGGGAATAAGTCGTCCTCAAAGACATAGTTATTAGAATTTTTGACTATGTTGAACAAAATGGCTATCTCAAAATGTTTATCCAGTGACTTTTGGAAAAAATAAGCGTGGGAGGTGGCCTAGTTGCCCTCCAACATTTTGGTCACTCAAGAAGGGCACTACAAGCTTTAATTTCCGTTCGAATGAACCCTCTGACGACATTATAGGACCGCTGGTTCGATACGATCACTCCTGAAAAATAAGCACACATCCGTGATCTTTCTTCTGGCAAAAAATACAAATTCCACGTTTTTTTAAGATAGGAGCTTGAAATCTCTACAGTAGTGTTCTCTGATGCGCTGAATCCGATGGTATGACCTTCAGGATATGTTTTCCCTTTTTTTCGAAAATAAGGCAAATTTTCTCAGGCTCGTAAACTTATATATGTAAAATCAGCGTAAAAATCCGATTCTTTTGATGGATCTATTTGTGTAAAAATTCCGTTTTTTAGAGCTTAGGTTACTATTTAGCCGGGTCACTCCTTACTTACAATTCGTTACCGCAAACTGTTTGATAGCAGATTGCTATTTCCAATAGACAAAGGCGCCATTATTTGGGACCACAGCTGGCTAAATCTGGTACCCTTTTTAAAACTAATAGACGAAAAAGATGATATGGCAGTATTCCCTGTGTATAAGGTTGAGCGGAATTGGATACTTTATAGCAAATATAAATGTTTAACTCTCATGATTTCAAGCTTTGGTTCTCGGACAGGGGGGGGGGTAGGGATGGGATATATATGATCCCTATTTTCTTTTGTCTATAATTGATTTCTGCTTCCTTAATGAAACGGTTTTAACCATTGACGATTCCATTGGTACATTGTCTATTGGGAGACACCATTACTTTCATCTACTTTATTTTCTTGATTTTCCAAATTTAATCATCGGAATTCCTTTTATTGGATATCTTTTAAGTTCTTGGGTGCTGGAATCAACAAGCTCCAATCCCGATTTTAGATCCAAAGACGTCCGACCCTGGTACAAAAAAACCTACTAGTTGTTTAGTCTCAGAATTTATTCAATCCTAGAAATGGTTTTTGAAAAAAAAAACCATTTCCATGACAGAAACCATTTCTGACAGTCCTGACCTGTTAAATTTGGCTAAGTCATAATTTTGTGTGATAACAATCAAATTCTTGAATTAGTGGATTCACGGGTTTACAAGCTATATGCTGGTGACTCAGTGTAAAAACGGACCTTGACGCTGTAAAAAAAAAAGAAGAAGAAAAATAGTTAATTCCCATCGTAAAAGCGGTACAAGTCCTGACTCAGAACAAAAACCAAGCTACGTTTAATCGGAGAACTGACCAAATATAAAAGGGAAACGAGTCTTAAATCGGTGCCAAAATAAGCAAAGTCCTAACTCAGTGCAACAACAGGCTAAGTCTAAGCTGTGAACTGACTTGGTGTAGGAACAAACTAAATAGTAAATTAGTATATAATCGGGTTAAGCCCAGATTCAGTGCGAAACTGACTTGACGATTCTGTCAAGAAACGGTTTTTCTGTCATGAGAAATCATGAAATGGCTTTTGAAAAACCGATTCTGGAAAATCCCAATAATTTTCATTTGGAAATGGGAGATCCCAAAATGACTATATTTTCCCTGGGAGACATTGTTTTCTTTTACGTTTCAGTATTTGGAGACTTAATATCCAAATTTTAAAGCTGACATATATCATAAGTGAGATGATATACATCTATGCATTGCGAAAACTAATTACAAATGTTTATCAAAGAATATTTGACTTTACTTTTTTTTATTCTATGCTCGTATATCTAGTTTTCAAGTGCAGCCATTTGGATCAGATCTATCAGTAGAAAGAATATGGCAAATATTCCTTTACTTCTTTTTAAAATTTTAACATTATGTTACAATATTCTTATATATATTTTATCTAGGGTTCCCTAGTATAGATTACAGATCGTACAATATTCAAACTTACACTATTGCTAACTCGAGGAAATTTATAAAAATAAAATGGCTTTGTGCCATCTAGATTCATGCGTATAATTGCTATTCTATCGTGATAAACTTCATTAAAACAGCATTTAATTTAAAGACCTTTTAATTAAATATCCCGATAAAACATTTTCTTAGAATATAATATGTCGGACTGACGAAAAAAATAAAATATTAAAAAATATAATACCGAATAGGATCGATAGATGGCAGCACATCTTTTAATGTTACTTGGGCATTAAAAAAGCAATCTAATGAGTTAAATGATCTACGGTGTTATCTATCACTCTAGTTTATTTAAGCCCAATTTTATCGAATTATATAAAACATGTACTTTAGTGAGCTGTAAAAGCCAAGAAAGTGGTAAAAAAAAACCGACAGTTTTATAAAGGAGAGACAAATGAATCAAATCACTCCCGAGATTACGGTCTTATTTTAGTAAATCTACGAAAAAAGGACATAAAAGCAGATATTCTCGAAGAGGGAGCAAGTTAGCCATTCAAAATTGGAAGCTCTTAAGGTTTTACTCCGTCTTCAAATATTTAGTGTGTTATTTTTCAGCATTCTTACACTTTTGAAGACAAACGTAATTCAACGGTTTTACCATCATTCGATAGCTGAGATTGAGTTTACCTATCTAGCTGTGTTGCCACACTTAGTAAAATTTTACTAAATTTAGTGAAAACATACCCAGGTCAAATTTAGTAAATTTTTGAATATTTTGAAATTTATTAAGTTTTTAGTAAATTTACCAGAAATACAAAAAAAAAGAATGTTTATGATTTTTATGCCAAGTTTCATTCTGTTGCACAAAATTGAAAACTTTTCTATGTCTGAATTGATATTTTTTATTCTATGGCTTCAGTTTCAGTCCCTTCCACCTCTTCATCAACATCAGTATATCACGTGAAGCTTTGAAAATCTGAAACTTGGATACAACCAAAAAATTTCTTTTTATTGAGGAATCAATTCTGCAGTCAGTAATTTATTTATAATGACAGTTTTGAATACAATGATGGGTAGGTTCAAAGCACAAAGGTGCATGGTCAGTTTTTGCTCAAAAGTGGTGAGAAAGTGAACAAAAAATGATGTACAGCACCCGCTGGTGTGGTAAGTCCTCACGGGGGAGGAAAAACCGACCCATGAAGTGTTTTGTGTTTTTTCTAATGGGTGGAAAGAAACCACAAACTATTCAGTCCTCCCAACAAATTTTGACTGATTTTTCTAATGGCTGTTTCCACCCAATGTAGGTAAATCAAACAGTTCGTGGTAACGAACTGTAGTCAGGAGCGACCTGGCTCAATAGTAAACGAAACTCTAAAAAAAAAGAATTTTGATGCTAAAAGATACATCAAAAGAATCGGATTTTCATGCTGATTTTAAATATACAAGTTTCATCAAATTTAATCTTTGTCATCAAAAGTTACGAGCCTGAGAAAATTTGCCTTATTTTGGAAAATAGGGCGAAACAACTCCTAAAAGTCATAGAATCTTAACAAAAATCACACCATCGCATTCAGCGTATCAAAGAACCCTCTAGCAAAAGTTTCAAGCTCCTATCTACAAAAATGTGGGATTTCGTATTTTTTGCCAGAAGACAGATTAGGGGTGCGTGTTTATTTGTTGTTTTTTTTTTTTTTTTCTTTTTTTTCAGGGGTCATCGTATCGACAAAGTGGTCCTAGAATGTCGCAAGAGGGTTCATTCTAACGGAAATGAAAAGTTCTAGTGCCCTTTTCAAGTGACCAAAAAATTGCAGGCCACCTAGGCCCCCTCCCACGCTCATATTTTACCCAAAGTAAACGGATCAAAATTTGAGATAGCCATTTTGTTTTGAATAGTCGAAAACCATAATAACTATTTCTCTGGGGATAACTTTTTCCCCCAGAGTCCTTGGGGGAGGGGCTGCAAGTTACAAACTTTGATCAGTGTTTACATACAATAATGGTTATTGGGAAGCGTACAGACGTTTTAAGTGGGATTTTTTTGGTTTGGGGGTGGGGTTGAGGGGAGGGGGCTATGTGGGAGGATCTTTCCTTGGAGGAATATGTCATGGGGGAAGAGAAATTCAATGAAAAGGGCGCGGGATTTTCTAGCATTACTATAAAAAAAATAAAAAAATAAACATGAAAAAGTGTTTTCAATTGAAAGTAAGGAGTAGCATTAAAACTTAAAACGAACAGAGATTATTACGCATATGAGGGGTTTCTAAAAATACTTTAGCATAAAGAGCGAGATATTTAGGAGAAGATAAATACCTCGCTCTTTATGCTCAAGTATTTTTAGTAATTTAAACTATTTATTCTACGGCCTTTCTGATTCAGGGGTTATTCCTAAGGAATTGGGACAAAACTTAAGATTTAGTGTAAAGAGCGAGGTATTAACGAGGGGACAAACCCCCTCATATACATAATAAAAATATAAGAATATAAAAGTTTGTTACGTAAGTTAATTCTTAAGTTACGTATATTTTTTACTAATAAAACGTTTGTTAAAAATTAAAAGTTTTAGTTACCTTTTTAAGAAACCGAAAAATTGGAGGGCAACAGGGCTCCTTCTACTTTTTCTACTTTTTGAGACAATTAAAAGCTTTAGCGTAAAGAGCGAGGGATAGCGGAGGGGACAACCCATTTCATATACGGAGTAATTTCAATTTATATACGGAGTTTTAAGTTTTAATGTCGCTCCTTACTTTCAGTTAAAAAAACTAGTTTTTTTTATTTAATCATACACTAGAACTGTTATTGTGATGTGCGTGGAAAAATGGTTCAAACATAGGGAATCAGGATAGCCTATAGTCCAGGTGCCAATTGACAAAATACGCTTATTTTTTTGTCCTGCGTCGTCATGATTCATCTGTTTTATGCAATGTGAAAGCAGTTTCCAGTCCTACTGAACCTACTGATTGAAGGTTAGAAAAACCTGGAAAGTTTTCTATACAGTTTTTTTCAAGTTTTATTTTTATGTCCTGTGCCGTCATGACACATCTGTTTTATGCAATGTGAAAGCAGTTTCCAGTCATATTGAACATACTGACTGAAGGTTAGCCAAACCTGGAAAGTTTTCTATAGAGTTTTTTTTAAGTTTTACTTTTATGTCCTGTGTCGTCATAACACATCCGTCTTATGCGATGTGAAAGCAGTTTCAGTCATACTGAACCTACTGATTGAAGATTAGAAAAACCTGGAAAGTTTTCTATACAGTTTTTTTTCAAGTTTTATTTTTATGTCCTGTGCCGTCATGACACATCTGTTTTATGCAATGTGAAAGCAGTTTCCAGTCATACTGAACCTACTGATTGAAGGTTAGAAAAACCTGGAAAGTTTTCTATACAGTTTTTTTTAAGTTTTATTTTTATGTCCTGTGTCATCATGACACATCTGTTTTATGCAATTTGAAAGGAGTTTCCACTCATACTGAGCCTACTGGTTGAAGGTTAGAAAAACCTGGAAAGTTTTCTATACAGTTGTTTTTTTCAAGTTTGCAATGCTCTCTGTTACATGGCTCCTGTAAGGCAAGCAATTTTAAGAAGAAAAAGAAATGATTGGCAATGAATAACAAGCTTTTAACTGATTTCCAAAAATTTGTATTGGAAATAATAATTATATACACAACGAACAGGTACATCACCTGTTTACCTTAGCCTATTCTAGTCACTCCTTGGCAATATACTCTTCTCATGCTTCAAAACTCTTACCTGAAAGCGTGGAAAACTTTATTAAAGACCAAGTCAACTATATTGGTTTTAGTCCAAAACAGGTCAAGGAGTATGAACAGTTTCAATAGTTTACACATATTGCCACACACGGACTGCTGTCCATCAGTGCAACACGATGGTTGTCTCTTCAAGCAGTGGTTCACAGGATTTTAGAACAAGTGGAGTGCCTTGGTTCTGTTCCTGGGTCATAAAACTAACAACGCAGACACTGACAGGGCCAGTCGGGAGAAGGAAAGGCCGATTACCGTTTCATGAACGATCCCTTATGCAAAGTATTTCTATATTTTCTGTCTTTCACGCTGAAGAAGATCAATGTGCTCAATCTAGAGTTTCAGAGAAGAGCCGTTCACGTTCACAGTATTCCGAATAGCACCAAAACTACATTTACCTCGCTATTGAAGTAGTACTTTGTGAATCTCAGTGTGATAGAAAGGGCTGCACACCAGAAAGTTTTGAAACTCTCCCTGTAAGATCAGACACTCCATAGTGTACTTCTTCCTCTGAGCGAATTGAACCTCAGGCCAAAAACAGGGTGTCATTTGTTACAGTCACTTTCTGCGAGCTTGTTCAATTCTGAAAGAACTGCGGGCCATATTATGTAGAGCTCTGCAGGGAGATCTCCAAGAGTTTCGACAGTGAGGATGAAATACTCAAGACCCTCGAGTGCATTGATCCTGCCGTTGCTTTGAGTGGTTCAGTCAGAACGCTAATACCACTCATGGTTCAATTTCAAAATTGGTTGAGGGATTCTGATAGGTAAATAGAAGGAAGAAGAGACATCCTTGACGTGTAGTGGTCAGAATTAGAGTCTAGAACAGACTTAGTGACATTTTTGAACCTATTTTCTGAAAAAATTTACGGTTGGTGAAAGATGGTAGGGGGAAACCGATGATTAATGATCATTACGGATTTATGTTGCACCAATGCTGTCTCCCCCATTCGTCTGCTGAATCAGAACGGCATTTCTCAGTTTTGTCAAACATTAAGAGGAAGCTTCAAAATAGGCTAAAGACGGAAAGTGTTGCTACGATGATGCACACAAAACAAGTGGTGCGCAGAGTAAATGAAGGTAGGGGAGTAGCGACTTGATCCATGCCGCCGCAGTTAGTGTCAACAATCTCAAGTTGGAAACAAGTTTTGTCTTGACAGCAGTTTCTTGTTTGTCAGAAACCAAAAACTACCAATAGCAATAAACTGCAGTCTACTCAGATAATTAACTACTGCTTAATTTACGGAGCCGCACAAAGCAACAGAAGTATCAATGCATTCGAGGTTCTTGAGCGCTTCATCGGTGCTAGGACAGCATCCCGTAAAGAGATGGCAAGAAAAAGGCGTCAAGTACAGACAAGGCTTACTAAGCGGGGTAGAATCTTTTCTCACAACAAGATACAGTAAGAAAGGTGAGACGCCTGTTGCCCTTTTCATTTCATTGCATGTTGAACTAGGTTGTTGTTTCCCCTTCTCCAACTGTGACTTCGTGATCAACGTCTGTGACTTCGCCACTGACCTCAATTGAACAAAACTAATCTAGTAACAGACATGTGAAGGAGTCATAAAAAAGGACCCTTCAAGGTGGATTTTGCTTCTGTACTATGCAAGCCCGCTCCTACGCTCAATCAATCAGACGTAGCTCCACGCTTTTTGGGGAAAAGAAATATTCCGCTTCTGGTAGCTCCAACCAAATAATGTTGTCAGCCTATACAGCGACATATATAGTTTTAATTTAAAAAATAAATAAAATTCGAGTGACAAGCGACAGCAGTAGGTTTATTTGAACGAAAATGAAAGAAAATAGTAATAGACAGAGAAAAAAGGAAAAAATGAAAAAAGAATGTGGAGTTCCTATTGATTATCTTCATATAGTAAAAATTGACGGTTGATGGTTGGAGCATTTAGAAAAAAAAGGATGTGACTTAATGTTTCCTCTCAGATTTGTCAAATTCTTCCAGGCAAGAGTGGCAACACTTCTACCAAGTTATATTTTTGAAACTGGGTGTGCATTCTTAAGGACTGAAAATAGTGTTGAAAAGGTTTAAGAACTTGTGAAAACAAAAAATTTTTGAGAAAAATTTACATTATTCTCTAATAAAAGGCGTAAGCAATATCATGCTTCTGACTTAGTGAATGGATAAGTATGAAACTATCGAATCCAATAAGATAGGAGATTGTTTAAAAAGTTGACAAATAGCAGTCATTAATCCCCAAAAGGCTCCATGGCCTATAAAGAAGAGGAGACGCACATGCTATTCAAACACTAATTCATAAACAAAAAATAAGAAAAGAGAGGGGGAAGAGAGAAAAAGAAGATTTCAGAAATTCATAAGAATTTACTCTGAACACCCAGCGAAAACAAGATAGGCTCCATCAGAGCCCTAACAATTAATAATAGTAATAAAGAAAACTTAAAGTCATAATAGACAAAAAAAACTACACATAGCAACAATTCTTTCTGTAAGTCTTCCGAAGATGCAAAGCAAACGACATTCTCGAGCCGAATCAGGAAGTTGATAGAAGTTGATTACATGTATTAATTACAGGACATGTAATTAAAGGATTAAAATCAGATACAATTGTTGGAATAAGCGGAATTTTAATATTCTGTGAGCTACGAAGGGGATAATTCGACTGACCAAATACAACGATAAAGAAATCGAAGGGGAGCCTAGGAAGATCACCACGGAAGTGACAAAAAAAAAGAAGAAACCCATGATAAAACAAAAAGACTTTCAAGATCAAGTAACTACTATTACTAACAGCAACTCACCGTAGCTCCAAGCCACTTGAGGCGAAAATAGCTACGCACGCTCCAACTCCATCCCTAGATACTCAAAGCTTCCCTTTTTACACCCTCCCTGGAAGTTCCCATTAACCTTAAATATTTCTTTAAAACATCGTCCCACTCCAGCCATAGACGGTCTACTTTCCGCTTAGCCCTAAACAGTTGGCCAAAAAGAACAATCTTTCACAAACTGCCATCCTTCATCCGCAGAACATTCCCTAGCCATATCAACTTTTCTTTCAGTATGGTCCCAGAAAACGGGATTGAACATTTTTCATGCAACCTACAGTTTGAAATACATTCAGTCAGTCCTTCCGGTTAGTTTCTTAGTCCTTGCAGTTTTCCCATGATTAAATTTATGGGTTTATTGAAATGTTAAAAAGTGGTTTAAGAAACGAAGGAAAAGTCCATATCAACAAAACTGGAAAATTTGAAACAACCAACCGAATTAAACAGTGGAAAAGGATTCTTAGAATTAGCACAGCAAAAAAAAACATATTTGATTTTTCTTAGAATACCATGGTTTCTGCCTACCTTTGTTTTAATCAAATGAACATGGAGCTTAAAAGATAAATAGTCATCAGCAGCTATGCCAAATAAATGAATATGGCCATTCTTTGGTCAACTAATAGACCCTTTGGATAGATAAATTTCAGTTTGTCGAGAATAAACCTGAGATTCACGAGCAAATACAATAAAACAAGTTTTAAAAACCTTTAGGGCAGGAGAATCATCATCAAACAAAAGTAAGACCCTCGTGAAGAGGTCCATTAGCTTTGATCGAGTCTCAATCTCCTTTCTCTCCGAAGTTGAAAGGGTTCTACCATCAACAAAAGCATACAGAGGATCCAAAGAACACAAGCTATGGTTATAGGCACGGGAAAATTTAGGATAGCATTGACGACAACAACACAAGGGATTTTCATTTCTAACTGCGAAAAGTAAGTCACCTATATAAATTCGAAACATTAATGGCCTTAGGCTTGATCCTTGAGGGACACCACTGTCAAACAAGAACAAAAAAAAAACTCAGACTTAAACAAAAAAAAAAACAATAACTCTTATGCCAAAATGAGAAAGTTTACAGAGAAGAGTCATGCGGGGTACCAAATGTAAAGCTTTATGAAAGAAGCAACCATAAGACAGTCAAGCAGAGAATGATGAAAGCTCTAAAGAAATGAACAAACATGTTCAGTTGAATGATTTATTTGAAAATCAAATTGAGAATCATGAAACTAGATCTTTGGAAGCTAAAAACCTATAAAGACGAGAGAGCGTTTCCTTTTCAAAAATGTGGCTAAACCAAGTCAACAAATATATTTGCTGATAAATGGCTGGATCGTTTCAAGGCCCACCCATATAGTATGATCATTCAAGAACCCTTAGCAGTTTCAGGAGAATAAAATCCTGATTTTATCCCCCTGATTAATATCCTGATTAAAACGAAAGGTTTACTAATTTTGTTAAAAATCCTGATTTTATTCTCACGAAAAAATATCCTGATTAAACGAAAGGTTGACTAATTTTGTTAAGGGGGGAATAGTGTAAAGAAGTATGATCTTGATTTCCTAAGTAGGAATACTATCAGAACCAGATGACGAGGAATTATGCAATCCCTTAATGATTCTAGGGGGTTTATATATCCAGTCATTCGTTCTAGAAAAACTAAGGTGATCTGAGGTAAGACCTGATTGCAGCGGAGAAGAATTAGCAGTAGAAGCGGTCTTTATACCAAGTAAATGTTTCTTGAATGTTTACCTCACCCACGATAAGTTTACTGTTGAGAATCAGACTAGAAGGGGCTAAAGGACACCGAGAGGAGGAACTGCGGACCGCACATATCACCTCCCAAAATTTTCAAACATCTTTACCTGAGTCAGCAGAGCACTTAAAAAGATATTGGGACATTCGACACAGAGAATAATAGATATACCTGTAAAATTGAAACTGTGAAGGCAAATAGCATTCTTTGAGGGGTTATCAGATTTACAAGCCCTCCAGAAATTGTTTCTTCTCCTCAAACTCTTGAGAGGACCGGGGTCATTAAGAGATTTAGAGGAAAGATCATCTTAGATCTTTGATTAAGAGGGAAAAAGAATAATTGTCAAACACATCCTCTTCAACAGACTCAAAAAAAGTATCAAATAAATCACAAAAACGAGAAC